>NC_057802.1:105876517-106176517 GCF_018294505.1 Triticum aestivum
CAGAGGCAGCATCAATCGGCTTCAGTTAGCAGTAGTAGCGAAGGAATCGCTCAATCTGGTTCAGTTAACAGCCATCGATCGATCGCTCGGGTTCACTAACGCGTAGCCTGCAGTGCAATCGCTCGGGTTCAGTTAGAGCCCAACGCCTCGCTCGGGTTCAGTTAGAGCCCAACGCCTCGCACCCACGCACGTGTGTGTATGAGAGAAACGCGCATCGCTCAGCCCCGACCACCCACCGTAACCGGGAACACCCCGATGTTTTCCTCGCCCTCGCTTCTACCACGGTTTTTTCCGTCATGGACGGCCCAAAGAATGTCATGCAGCTGCGTCTCCGGCCCGCCCAGGACGAAAAGCCCATTTTCTGTCATGATTTTTTGTCATAGAAGTAGGACCCCACCACATCTATGATGATACCGGGTTTTGTCACATTTATCGTCATAGAAGTGTCATAAGTATGACAGAATTTTTTTCCGTTCGGCCCAAAATGTCACGGATGTGTCTTTTTTTTGTAGTGCAAGTTCTACTTTCCTCCCACTCACTTCTTCCGAGAGAAACTCCTTCTCTAGAAAAGATCCATTATTAGCAACGAATGTCTTGCCTTCGGATCTGTGATAGAAGGTGTACCCAACAGTTTCCTTTGGGTATTCTATGAAGACACATTTCTCCGATTTGGGTTCGAGCTTATCAGGTTGAAGCTTTTTCACATAAGCATCACAGCCCCAAACTTTAAGAAATGACAACTTTGGTTTCTTGCCAAACCACAGTTCATAAGGCATCGTCTCAACAGATTCCAATGGTGCCCTATTTAACGTGAATGCAGCCGTCTCTAAAGCATAACCCCAAAACGATAGCGGTAAATCAGTAAGAGACATCATAGATCGCACCATATCTAGTAAAGTATGATTACGACGTTCGGACACACCATTACGTTGTGGTGTTCCGGGTGGCGTGAGTTGCGAAACTATTCCGCATTGTTTCAAATATAGACCAAATTCGTAGCTCAAATATTCTCCTCCACGATCAGATCGTAGAAACTTTATTTTCTTGTTACGATGATTTTCCACTTCACTCTGAAATTCTTTGAACTTTTCAAATGTTTCAGACTTATGTTTCATTAAGTAGATATACCCATATCTGCTCAAATCATCTGTGAAGGTGAGAAAATAACGATACCCGCCGCGAGCCTCAATATTCATCGGACCACATACATCAGTATGTATGATTTCCAACAAATCTGTTGCTCGCTCCATTGTTCCGGAGAACGGCGTTTTAGTCATCTTGCCCATGAGGCATGGTTCTCAAGTACCAAGTGATTCCAAAAGTCCATCAGTATGGAGTTTCTTCATGCGCTTTACACCAATCTGACCCAAACGGCAGTGCCACAAATAAGTTGCACTATCATTATCAACTCTGCATCTTTTGTCTTCAACATTATGAATATGTGTATCACTACTATCGAGATTCATCACAAATAGACCACTCTTCAAGGGTGCATGACCATAAAAGATATTACTCATATAAATAGAACAACCATTATTCTCGGATTTAAATGAATAACCGTCTCGCATCAAACAAGATCCAGATATAATGTTCATGCTTAACGCTGGCACAAAATAACAATTATTTTAGGTCTAAAATTAATCCCAAAGGTAGATGTAGAGGTAGCATGCGGACGGCGATCACATCGACTTTGGAACCATTTCCCACGCGCATCGTCACTCGTCCTTAGCCAGTCTTCGCTTAATCCGTAGTCCCTGTTTCGAGGTGCAAATATTAGCAACAGAACCAGTATCAAATACCCAGGTGCTACTGCGGGCTCTAGTAAGGTACACATCAATAACATGTATATCACATATACCTTTGTTCACCTTGCCATCCCTCTTATCCGCCAAATACTTGGGGCAGTTCCGCTTCCAGTGACCAGTCTGTTTGCAGTAGAAGCACTCAGTCTCAGGCTTAGGTCCAGACTTGGGTTTCTTCTCTTGAGCAGCAACTTGTTTGTTGTTCTTCTTGAAGTTCCCCTTCTTCTTCCCTTTACCCTTTTTCTTGAAACTGGTGGTCTTGTTGACCATCAACACTTGATGCTCCTTCTTGATTTCTACCTCCACAGCCTTTAGCATTGCGAAGAGCTCAGGAATTGTCTTATCCATCCCTTGCATATTATAGTTCATCACGAAGCTCTTGTAGCTTGGTGGCAGTGATTGAAGAATTTTGTCAATGACACTATCATCCGGAAGATTAACTCCTAGTTGAATCAAGTGATTGTTATACCCAGATATTTTGAGTATATGTTCACTGACAGAACTATTCTCCTCCATCTTGCAGCTGTAGAACTTATTGGGGACTTCATATCTCTCAATCCGGGCATTTGCTTGAAATATTAGCTTCAACTCCCGGAACATCTCATATGCTCCATGACGTTCAAAACGTCGTTGAAGCCCCGGTTCTAAGCCGTAAAGTATGGCACACTGAACTATCGAGTAGTCATCAGCTTTGCTCTGCCAGACGTTCTTAACGTCGTCCGTTGCATCTGCAGCAGGCCTGGCACCCAGCGGTGCTTCCAGGACATAATTCTTCTGTGCAGCAATGAGGATAATCCTCAAGTTACGGACCCAGTCCGTGTAATTGCTACCATCATCTTTCAACTTTGCTTTCTCAAGGAACGCATTAAAATTCAACGGAACAACAACACGGGCCATCTATCTACAACAACATAGACAAGCAAAATACTATCAGGTACTAAGTTCATGATAAATTTAAGTTCAATTAATCATATTACTTAAGAACTCCCACTTAGATAGACATCCCTCTAATCATCTAAGTGATCACGTGATACATATCAACTAAACCATAACCGATCATCACGTGAAATGGAGTAGTTTTCAATGATGAACATCACTATGTTGATCATATCTACTATATGATTCACGCTCGACCTTTCGGTCTCAGTGTTCCGAGGCCATATCTGCATATGCTAGGCTCGTCAAGTTTAACCCGAGCATTCTGCATGTGTAAAACTGTCTTACACCCGTTGTAGATGAACGTTGAGCTTATCACACCCGATCATCACGTGGTGTCTCGGCACGACGACCTTTGGCAACGGTGCATACTAAGGGAGAACACTTTTACCTTGAAATTTAGTGAGAGATCATCTTATAATGCTTCCGTCAAACAAAGCAGAATAAAATGCATAAAGGATAAACATCACATGCAATCAATATAAGTGATATGATATGGCCATCATCATCTTGTGCCTTTGATCTCCATCTCCAAAGCACTGTCATGATCACCATCGTCACCGGCGCGATACCTTGATCTCCATCGTAGCATCGTTGTCGTCTCGCCAACTATTGCTTCTACGACTATCGCTACCGCTTAATGATAAAGTAAAGCAATGACCGGGCGATTGCATTGCATACAATAAAGCGACAACCATATGGCTCCCGCCAGTTGCCGATAACTCTGTTACAAGACATGATCATCTCATACAACAAATATAGCATCATGTCTTGACCATATCACATCACAACATGCCCTACAAAAACAAGTTAGACGTCCTCTACTTTGTTGTTGCAAGTTTTGCGTGGCTGCTACGGGCTGAGCAAGAACCGTTCTTACCTACGCATCAAAACCACAACGATAGTTCGTCAAGTTAGTGCTGTTTTAACCTTCTCAAGGACCGGGCGTAGCCACACTCGGTTCAACTAAAGTTGAAGAAACTGACACCCGCCAGCCACCTATGTGCAAAGCACGTCTGTAGAACCAGTCTTGCGTAAGCGTACGCGTAATGTCGGTCCGGGCCGCTTCATCCAACAATACCGCCGAACCAAAGTATGACATGCTGGTAAGCAGTATGACTTGTATCGCCCACAACTCACTTGTGTTCTACTCGTGCATATTACATCTATGCATAAACCTGGCTCGGATGCCACTATTGGGGAACGTAGTAATTTTGAAAAAAAAATCCTACGCACACACAGGATCATGGTGATGCATAGCAACGAGAGGGGACAGTGATTCCACGTACCCTCGTAGACCGAAAGCGGAAGCGTTAGCACAACGCGGTTGATGTAGTCGTATGTCTTCACGATCCGACCGATCCAAGTACCGAACGCACGGCACCTCCGAGTTCAGCACACGTTCAACTTGATGACGTCCCGTGAGCTCCGATCTAGCAAAGCTTCGCCGGAGAGTTTCGTCAGTACGACGGCGTGATGACGGTGATGATGATGCTACCAACGCAGGGCTTCGCCTAAGCACCACTACGATATGATCGAGGTGGATTATGGTGGAGGGGCGCACCGCACACGGCTGGGAGAGATCAACAGATCAACTTGTGTCTAGAGGTGCCCCCTGCCCCCGTATATAAAGGAGCAAGGGGGAGGCCGGCCGACCCCTGTAGGTGCGCCAGGAGGAGTCCTCCTCCTCCTAGTAGGAGTAGGACTCCCCTCTTTCCTACTCCTACTAGTAGGGGGAAAGGAAGGGGGAGGGAGAAGGAAAGGGGGCGCCCCCCCTCTCCTAGTCCAATTCGGACCAGAGGGGGAGGGGCGCACGGCCTGCCCTAGGCCAGCCCTCTCTCTCTCCACTAAGGCCCATAAGGCCCACTATTTCTCACGGGGGGTTCCGGTAACCCTCCGGCACTCCGGTTCTCTCCGAAACCACCCGGAACACTTCCGGTGTCCGAATATAGTCGTCCAATATATCGATCTTTACGTCTCGACCATTTCGAGACTCCTCCTCATGTCCGTGATCATATCCAGGACTCCAAACTACCCTCGGTACATCAAAACACAAAAACTCATAATACCGATCGTCACCGAACTTTAAGCGTGCGGACCCTACGGGTTCGAGAACTATATAGACATGACTGAGACACGTCTCTGGTCAATAACCAATAGAGGAACCTGGATGCTCATATTGGCTCCCACATATTCTACGAAGATCTTTATCGGTCAAACCGCATAACAACATACGTTGTTCCCTTTGTCACCGGTATGTTACTTGCCCGAGATTCGATCGTCGGTATCTCATAACCTAGCTCAATCTCATTACCGGCAAGTCTCTTTACTCGTTACGTAATGCATCATCCTGCAACTAACTCATTAGTCACATTACTTGCAAGGCTTATTGTGATGTGCATTACCGAGAGGGCCCAGAGATACCTCTCCGACAATCGGAGTGACAAATCCTAATCTCGATCTATGCCAACTCAACAAGTACCATCGGAGACACCTGTAGAGCACCTTTATAACCACCCAGTTATGTTGTGATGTTTGGTAGCAGACAAAGTGTTCCAACGGTAATCGGGAGTTGCATAATCTCATAGTCATACAAACATGTATAAGTCATGAAGAAAGCAATAGCAGTAAACTAAACGATCAAGTGCTAAGCTAACGGAATGGGTCAAGTCAATCACATCATTCTCCTAATGATGTGATCACGTTAATCAAATGACAACTCATGTCTATGGTTAGGAAACTTAACCATCTTTGATTAACGAGCTAGTCAAGTAGAGGCATACTAGTGACACTATGTTTGTCTATGTATTCACACATGTATTATGTTTCCGGTTAATACAATTCTAGCATGAATGATAAACATTTATCATGATATGAGGAAATAAATAATAACTTTATTATTGCCTCTAGGGCATATTTCCTTCAGTCTCCCACTTGCACTAGAGTCAATAATCTAGATTACATAGTAATGATTCTAACACCCATGGAGTTTTGGTGTTGATCATGTTTTGCTCGTGGAAGAGGCTTAGTCAACGGGTCTGCAACATTCAGATCCGTATGTATCTTGCAAATCTCTATGTCTCTCACCTGGACTTGATCCCGGATGGAATTGAAGCGTCTCTTGATGTGCTTGGTTCTCTTGTAAATCTTGATTCCTTTGCCAAGGCAATTGCACCAGTATTGTCACAAAAGATTTTCATTGGTCCCGATGCACTAGGTATGACACCTAGATCGGATATGAACTCCTTCATCCAGACTCCTTCATTTGCTGCTTCCGAAGCAGCTATATACTCCGCTTCACACGTAGATCCCGCCACGGCGCTTTGTTTAGAACTACACCAACTGACAGCTCCACCGTTCAATGTAAACACGTATCCGGTTTGCGATTTAGAATTGTCCGGATCAGTGTCAAAGCTTGCATCGATGTAACATTTACGACTAGCTCTTTGTCACCTTCATAAAAGAGAAACATATCCTTAGTCCTTTTCAGGTATTTCAGGATGTTCTTGACCGCTGTCCAGTGATCCACTCCTGGATTACTTTGGTACCTCCCTGCTAAGCTAATAGCAAGGCACACATCAGGTCTGGTACACAGCATTGCATACATGATAGAGCCTATGGCTGAAGCATAGGGAACATCTTTCATTTTCTCTCTATTTTCTGCAGTGGTCGGGCATTGAGTCTGACTCAACTTCACACCTTGTAACACCGGCAAGAACCCTTTCTTTGCTTGATCCATTTTGAACTTTTTCAAAACTTTGTCAAGGTATGTGCTTTGTGAAGTCCTATCAAGCGTCTTGATCTATCTCTATAGATCTTGATGCCCAATATGTAAGCAGCTTCACCGAGGTCTTTCATTGAAAAACTTTTATTCAAGTATCCTTTTATGCTATCTAGAAATTCTATATCATTTCCAATCAGCAATATGTCTATGGCTAGGAAACTTAACCATCTTTGATTCCACGAGCTAGTCAAGTAGAGGCATACTAGTGACACTCTGTTTGTCTATGTATTCACACATGTACTAAGTTTTTGGTTAATACAATTCTAGCATGAATAATAAACATTTATCATGAAATAAGGAAATAAATAATAACTTATTATTGCCTCTAGGGCATATTTCCTTCAGTTGGGCCTTGAAGACTTTCAAAATTTTGGAATGCCTACACAATACAAGTGAAGGCCACAATTAATAGTGAAGGACACAAAATGCAACAAACATGAACATGGCATAGGGACAAAGAGAAGAAGTTCATACAAAGTCGACCACGCCTAGGCCACTCACGGGACAGGTTTCAACGCTCTCAAGCGTGGCAAAAAACTTGTTGCATTCTTGCTGGATAAACCCCCACCTCTTTTGGATTGGGTTGAAGCCACATGTGCTCGCAAACTTGTAGGGCGGAAGCTTCCAACGTTCATGAAAGGTCGCACGAACTCTCCCCCCCCCCAAAAGACAACACCTTTTTGCTTGGCGCCGGACTTGTGATCTAGCCCTATTTCCTTTCAACTATCGCAAATCAACTTGTCCTCATCTTTGGTGTATGACCCCGTGTGAACGGTTTGCCTCCTTTTTTGTGCATTGGCCCTTAGGGTGACTTCATCGATAAACAATGGCTTCTCCTTGATGTATACTCCCTCTTCTTCGTCTTTACAATAGATGTTGAAAGGATCGATATAGTTGACTAGAGGGGGGGTGAATAGGCAACTAACAATTTTTAGCTTTTCTTTACCAATTTAAACTTTGCATCAAAGTAGGTTGTCTAGATATGCAACTAGGTGAGCAACCTATATGATGCAACAACAATAAGCATACACGCAAGCAAGAGATAGAGCACAAATAAGCTTGCACAAGTAAAGGCATGAGATAACCAAGAGTGGAGCCGGTGAAGACGAGGATGTGTTACTGAAGTTCCTTCCCTTTGAGAGGAAGTACATCTCCGTTGGAGCGGTGTGGAGGCACAATGCTCCCCAAGAAGCCACTAGGGCCACCGTATTCTCCTCACGCCCTCACACAATGCGAGATGCCATGATTCCACTATTGGTGCCCTTGGAGGCAGCAACCGAACCTTTACAAACAAGGTTGGGGCAATCTCCACAACTTAATTGGAGGCTCCCAACGATACCACGAAGCTTCACGACGATGGACTATGGCTCCGCGATGACCTCAACCGTCTAGGGTGCTCAAACACCCAAGAGTAACAAGATCCACAAGGGATTAGTGGGGGGATTCAAATATCTCTTGGTGGAAGTGTAGATCGGGGCCTTCTCAACCAATCCCTAGAGAATCAACAAGTTTGATTGGCTAGGGAAGGAGATCGGGCGAAAATGGAGCTTGGAGCAACAATGGAGCTTAGAGGTGGAAGAGGTAGTCAACTAGAGGAGGAAGACACCCCTTATATAGTGGAAGAACAAATCCAACCGTTATCCACCAACTCAGCCTGCACAGCGCGGTACTACCGCACCTGAGGCGCGGTACTACCGCAGGGGCACGCGGTACTACCGCAGAGCCCCGCGGTACTACCGCCCACGCAGCAGAGACCAGAACAGCCACACATGCACTAAGGCAGAGGGCGGTAGTACTGCTGGCGCGGTACTACCGCTCCCCCTTGCGGTACTACCGCAAGGCAGGGGCTGTCCAGGGATGGGAAGGCACGGATATAAAAAAATTACATCCGTGGCTACTTCCGCAAAGTTGGAGTCGATGCAAAAACCCGACGCGGTAGTACCGTAAGCCAGCCGCGGTACTACCGCGCGAGGCGCGGATGTAAAAAATTACATCCGCCCCTTACTGCCGCGTACTTGCGGAACTAAGCAGGGACCACGGTACTACCGCTTACTAGAAGCGGTACTACTGTGGGTCCTTGCGGTACTACCGCACCAGCGGGCGGTACTACCGCAAGGTCCTGCGGTACTACCGCTCTAACGAGCAGTACTACCGCACCCCCTAGTTCGGCAAACAAGAGCAATATTTGCATAGACAAGGAAAACATAGGATGCTCCAAAGGCTAGAGGAAAGGAGGTGCAAGGGAAGATGTGTACGTGATGAATCCACCCAACCTTTCCAACACGGACCCCCTCTTAATAGTACGGCTTCCCTACGACTCAATACCACCGACAAGAATCGAAGAGAAACGCCGTCTTCTATAGCCTTCGAGGGGAACCCAATCATCTTGTGCCTAGTCAATATATCTGAAATATTCGATGCACATGATTAGTCCGCAAAAGCATTGTCATCAATCACCAAAACCAACTAAGGGATAAAAATTCCCTTACAATCTCCCCCTTTTTGGTGGATTGATGACAACACGGGATTTGCACGAGGGTATAACGCAAAGAGCAAGGGCAAACCCCAAGTCTCTGAAATATAGACGGGCTCCCCCTAGATGTGTGCTATCTCGATGAGTGCTTTGGACTGCACGGCACACATACTAGGATCAACACTCCCCCTATATTTTATAGACATGGCAAATCTTGCAATAAGGCTAAAGCTAAGCAAGATAGACAGGAGCATAATGTAATATGCACAAGATAGAATAAGCTCACTACGGTACGATAGAGTGCATATGTCTTACACCATATGATAGAAGGTCTCACGAGCACAAACCAAAGCAAACGAAATAAACGAAGTTCAACTGACCCAAACATGACACAGCTCACAAATCCTACACTCTCTCCCCCTTTGGCATCGAGACGCCAAAAAGGCAGAGAGGACACCTACAGCAATAGTGGTGGCTCAAGCGGAGTAGTCACTTGCACGCTCCTCGTGAGACTCTGAAGCTGGGACGGACTCCTCCTCAGACTCGGTCCACCGATAGCCCTGCTTGTGCAGCCATTCTGCATCTGGGGTGATGTTCACCTCTGACCCGCTAGATATGTTCTCGCCAAAGGTCCCGAAAATCCTCTTGTCGCGGCGGCGAGTCTCCTTGGAAGCCACATGGGTCTGGTACTACCCCTTTGCTTGCATACAGAACATCATCTTCATCTTGTTCTTCAGTTGCTTAGCCCAAGAAGGCTCAGAGGTGGGAGGGATGTAACCCTCAGAGCTGTCCTCGTCTGCTGCCTCCTCCTCATCCTCATCTGCATCCACGTCCATGGCAGCCGCAGTATTAGCACGAGAGGTAGTGTTGGCCCACTGAGGCTTGATACGTAGGTTGATGGGCTCATGCCGGATCCAACCAGGGGCCTCAAACTCATCCTGAGGGTAGACCCGCTCCCAAGTAGCCGAGATCAACTAAAACAAATAAGGTCCATATATGGGGACCTTGCGGTTGTAGACCGCAAACCGAAGCTCATGGCACATGATATGTGAGACATCAAGTGGCAGTGTCTGAGAGTTGCGAGCATCTTCACATAGGAGCATCATATCCACCAGATAAGCATGCACCTTGTCCTTGTCCCCAATGCATGGGAAGAGAGTGTTGCGGAAGATCCAGTGCATGATGTCAAGAAAGGAGTTGAGTACCCAAGATGACTTGCCATTGGAGAGCCTCTTCTCCACATAGTAGGGCATGAGCTTGTTCTTGTTGGCAGACTTGGGATTGGCATGAGGGCGAACACCTTGGGGTGTGGTGAGCCCCTCATCCGGAACCCCAAGCAAGGTCATGAATTCCTTCCAAGTAGCAGTCAGCTGCCGGCCATTGGTCATCCAAGTCATGGTCCTTTCCTCATTGGGATGAAAATGCACTGAGGCAAAGAACTGGGCAAGGATCTTAGGATCATAGACTTTGTGGAATGAGATGATATGCTCAATGCGAAATTGCTCCACTAGGTCCAAAGCCTCACCAAAGTATTCCCGGTGCGCCTCTTTGCGCATGTGATGCATGTTGATCCACTTCACCTCCACATGGGTATTTTTCTTGGCCTTGATGACATCCAGATAAATGAGATTCTGCTGCTTGGTCCAGAATAGATCATTCCCTCGAAAGTTAGCACGAGGGTTTCCATACAGATTGATCTTCCTCCGAGAGATGAACTCAGCAAGCGGTATCTCATCCATACCCTTGGTGGGTTCCTTCTCTTTGGTGGCTGTGGTCTTGGTTCTGCGTTGGGGGGCATTGGAGCCCTCTGCTTCCTCTGTGTTGCGCATACGCTTGGATCCCGTCTCACGGCTTGGATTGGAGCGGCGAGCCAGAGCACCTGAGCCACCACCTAAACACACACCACAAAACAAACACGCATGAAACGCGAGAGGGATCAATGCAAAGACCACAGCAAAGCAGGAGAAACAAATAGACATGGCACGTGAGAAGTGCCACAATAGGGATTTGAGACAACGGTAGTAACGTGTGTTGCGCCACGTGCGGTAGTACCGCTCCAAGGAGCGGTAGTACCGCACCAGCAGGGCGGTAGTACCAGACGTGCGGTAGTACCTGTTGGAAATATGCCCTAGAGGCAATAATAAAATGGTTATTATTATATTTCCTTGTTCATGATAATTGTCTATTGTTCATGCTTTAATTGTGTTATCCGGAAATCATAATACATGTGTGAATACATAGACCATAACATGTCCCTAGTGAGCCTCTAGTTGACTAGCTCGTTGATCAATAGATGGTTACGGTTTCCTGACCATGGACATTGGATGTCATTGATGACGGGATCACATCATTAGGAGAATGATGTGATGGACAAGACCCAATCCTAAGCATAGCACTAGATCCTGTAGTTCGTTTGCTAAAGATTTTCTAATGTCAAGTATCATTTCCTTAGACCATGAGATCGTGCAACTCCCGGATACCGTAGGAATGCTTTGGGTGTACCAAACGTCACAACGTAACTGAGTGGCTATAAAGGTGCACTACAGGTATCTCCGAAAGTGTCTGTTGGGTTGGCTCGGATCGAGACTGGGATTTGTCACTCCGTATGACGGAGAGGTATCTCTGGGCCCACTCGGTATTGCATCATCATAATGAGCTCAATGTGACTAAGTAGTTAGTCACGGGATCATGCATTACGGAACGAGTAAAGTGACTTGCCGGTAACGAGATTGAACGAGGTATTGGGATACCGACGATCGAATCTTGGGCAAGTAAAGTACCGATTGACAAAGTGAATTGTATACGGGATTGCTTGAATCCTCGACATCGTGGTTCATCCGATGGGATCATCGTGGAACATGTGGGAGCCAACATGGGTATCCAGATCCCGCTATTGGTTATTGGCTAGAGAGGTGTCTCGGTCATGTCTGCATGATTCCCGAACCCATAGGGTCTACACACTTAAGGTTCGATGACGCTAGGGTTATAAGGAAGGTTTGTATGTGATTACCGAATGTTGTTCGGAGTCCCGGATGAGATCCCGGACATCACAAGGAGTTCCGGAATGGTCCGGAGGTAAAGATTTATATATGGGAAGTCACCATACGGTCACCGGAAATATTCGGGGGTATACCGGTATTGTACCGGGACCACCGGAGGGGTTCCGGGGGTCCACCGGGAGGGTCCACCTGCCCCGGAGGGCCTTATGGGCTGTAGGTGGAAGGGAACCAGCCGTTAGTGGGCTGGGCGCCAACCCCCTAGGGCCCATGCGCCTAGGGTTTGGGGGGAACCCTAAAGGGGGGGCGCCCCCCTTGCTTGGGGGGCAAGCTCCCTCCCCCCTTGGCCGCCGCCCCCTCTCTAGATCTCATCTAGAGGTGCCGGCCCCCTTCCCCCTTCTCCCTATAAATAGAGGGGTGAGGGGAGGGCTGCAGCACCACATCCAAGGCGCAGCCCCTCCCCTCCCCAACACCTCTCCTCCTCCGCGTGTGCTTGGCGAAGCCCTGCCGGAGAACTGTCACTCCACCACCACCATGCCGTCGTGCTGCTGTTGGAGCCTTCTTCATCAATCTCTCCCTCCTCCTTGCTGGATCAAGGCATGGGAGACGTCACCGCTCCGTACGTGTGTTGAACGCGGAGGTGCCGTCCGTTCGGCGCTTGGATCATCGGTGATTTGGATCACGACGAGTACGACTCCTTCAACCCCGTTCTCTTGAACGCTTCCGCTCACGATCTACAAGGGTATGTAGATGCACTCCTCCCCTCTCGTTGCTAGTAAACTCCATAGATTGATCTTGGTGATGCGTAGAAAATTTTAATTTCTGCTACGATCCCCAACAGTGGTATCAGAGCTAGGTCTATGCGTAGTTTCTATGCACGAGTAGAACACAAGTTGTTGTGGGCGTCGATTTTGTCAATTTACTTGCCGTTACTAGTCTTATCTTGATTCGGCGGCATCGTGGGATGAAGCGGCCCGGACCGATCTTACACGTACGCTTACGTGAGACAGGTTCCACCGACTGACATGCACTAGTTGCATAAGGTGGCTAGCGGGTGTCTGTCTCTCCCACTTTAGTCGGATCGGATTCGATGAAAAGGGTCCTTATGAAGGGTAAATAGAAATTGGCATATCACGTTGTGGTTTTGGCGTAGGTAAGAATCGTTCTTGCTAGAAACCTATAGCAGCCACGTAAAAGTTCGCAACAACAATTAGAGGACGTCTAACTTGTTTTTGCAGCAAGTGTCATGTGATGTGATATGGCCAGAAGGATGTGATGAATGATATATGTGATGTATGAGATTGATCATGTTCTTGTAATAGGAATCACGACTTGCATGTCGATGAGTATGACAACCGGCAGGAGCCATAGGAGTTGTCTTAATTTATTTATGACCTGCGTGTCAACTGGAACGTCATGTCATTACTTTACTTTATTGCTAACCGTTAGCCATAGTAGTAGAAGTAATAGTTGGCGAGACAACTTCATGAAGACACGATGATGGAGATCATGGTGTCATGCCGGTGACGATGATGAACATGGCGCCCCGAAGATGGAGATCAAAAGGAGCAAAATGATATTGGCCATATCATGTCACTATTTGATTGCATGTGATGTTTATCATGTTTTACATCTTATTTGCTTAGAACGACGGTAGCATAAATAAGATGATCCCTCGCTAAAATTTCAAGAAAGTGTTCCCCCTAACTGTGCACCGTTGCGAAGGTTCGTTGTTCCGAAGCACCACGTGATGATCGGGTGTGATAGGTTCTAACGTTCGCATACAACGGGTGTAAGCCAGATTTACACACGCAATACACTTAGGTTGACTTGACGAGCCTAGCATGTACAGACATGGCCTCGGAACACAAGAGACCGAAAGGTTGAACATGAGTCGTATAGCAAATACGATCAACATGAAGATGTTCACCGATGATGACTAGTCCGTCTCACGTGATGATCGGACACGGCCTAGTTGACTCGGATCATGTGTCACTTAGATGACTAGAGGGATGTCTGTCTGAGTGGGAGTTCGTTAATAATTTGATTAGATGAACTTAATTATCATGAACTTAGTCTAAAAAACCTTTACAATATGTCTTGTAGATCAAATGGCCCACGCTAATGTTGCCCTCAACTTCAACGCGTTCCTAGAGAAAACCAAGCTGAAAGACGATGGTAGCAACTACACGGACTGGGTCCGTAACCTGAGGATTATCCTCATAGCTGCCAAGAAAGCATATGTCCTTGAAGCACCGCTAGGTGATGCACCTGTTTTCCCAGCAACTCAAGACGTTCTGAACACCTGGCAGTCACGTAGTGATGATTACTCCCTGGTTCAGTGCGGCATGCTTTACAGCTTAGAACCGGGGCTCCAAAAGCATTTTGAGCAGCACGGAGCATATGAGATGTTCCAAGAGCTGAAAATGGTTTTCCAAGCTCATGCCCAGGTCGAGAGATATGAAGTCTCCGACAAGTTCTACAGTTGTAAGATGGAGGAGAATAGTTCCATCAGCGAACACATACTCAAAATGTCTGGGTTGCACAACCGCTTGTCTCAGCTGGGAGTTAATCTCCCGGATGACACGGTCGTTGATAGAATCCTTCAGTCGCTCCCACCTAGCTACAAGAGCTTTGTGATGAACTTCAATATGCAGGGGATGGAAAAGACCATTCCTCAGGTATATTCAATGCTGAAATCAGCGGAGGTGGAGATCAAAAAGGAACATCAAGTGTTGATGGTGAATAAAACCACTAAGTTCAAGAAAGGCAAGGGTAAGAAGAACTTCAAGAAAGACGGCAAGGGAGTTGCCGCGCCCGGTAAGCAAGCTGCCGGGAAGAAGACAAAGAATGGACCCAAGCCTGAGACTGGGTGCTTTTATTGCAAGGGAAACGGTCACTGGAAGCGGAACTGCCCCTACTTAGCGGATAAGAAGGCCCGCAATACCAAAGGTATATGTGATATACATCTTATAGATGTGTACCTAACCAGCGCTCGTAGTAGCTCCTGGGTATTTGATACCGGTGCGGTTGCTCATATTTGTAACTCAAAGCAGGAGCTGCGGAATAAGCGGAGACTGGCGAAGGACGAGGTGACGATGCACGTCGGGAATGGTTCCAAGGTCGATGTGATCGCCGTCGGCACGCTACCTCTACATTTACCTACGGGACTAGTTTTAAACCTCAATAATTGTTATTTAGTGCCAGCTTTGAGCATGAACATTGTATCTGGATCTCGTTTAATGCGAGATGGCTACTCATTTAAATCCGAGAATAATGGTTGTTCTATTTATATGAGAGATATGTTTTATGGTCATGCCCCGCTGGTCAATGGTTTATTCTTAATGAATCTCGAACGTGATGTTACACATATTCATAGTGTGAATGCCAAGAAATGTAAGGTTGATAATGATAGTCCCACATACTTGTGGCACTACCGCCTTGGTCACATTGGTGTCAAACGCATGAAGAAACTCCATGCAGATGGACTTTTGGAGTCTCTTGATTATGAATCATTTGACACGTGCGAACCATGCCTCATGGGCAAAATGACCAAGACTCCGTTCTCTGGAACAGTGGAGCGAGCAACCAACTTATTGGAAATCATACATACTGATGTGTGCGGTCCAATGAGCGTTGAGGCTCGCGGTGGCTATCGTTATGTTCTCACCCTCACTGATGACTTGAGTAGATATGGGTATGTCTACTTAATGAAACACAAGTCTGAGACCTTTGAAAAGTTCAAGGAATTTCAGAGTGAGGTTGAGAATCAACGTGACAGGAAAATAAAGTTCTTACGATCAGATCGTGGAGGGGAATATTTGAGTCACGAATTTGGCACACACTTAAGGAAATGTGGAATTGTTTCACAACTCACGCCGCCTGGAACACATCAGCGTAATGGTGTGTCCGAACGTCGTAATCGCACTCTATTGGATATGGTGCGATCTATGATGTCTCTTACCGATCTACCGCTATCACTCTGGGGTTATGCTTTAGAGACTGCCTTATTCACTTTAAATAGGGCTCTGTCGAAATCCGTTGAGACGACACCGTATGAATTATGGTTTGGAAAGAAACCTAAGCTGTCATTTCTTAAAGTTTGGGGATGCGATGCTTATGTCAAGAAACTTCAACCTGAAAAGCTCGAACCCAAGTCAGAAAAATGCGTCTTCATAGGATACCCTAAGGAAACCATTGGGTATACCTTCTACCTCAGATCCGAAGGCAAGATCTTCGTTGCCAAGAACGGGTCCTTTCTGGAGAAAGAGTTTCTCTCGAAAGAAGTAAGTGGGAGGAAAGTGGAACTTGATGAGATGACCCCTCTCGAACCCGAAAGTAGCGCAGCACAAGAAAATGTTTCTGTGGTGCCTGCACCGACTAGAGAGGAAGTTAATGATGACGATCATGATCAAGTTACCACTGAACTTCATAGGTCCACAAGGATACGTTCCGCACCAGAGTGGTACGGCAACCCTGTCCTGGAAATCATGTTGTTGGACAACGGTGAACCTTCGAGCTATGAAGAAGCAATGGCGGGTCCGGATTCCAACAAATGGCTTGAAGCCATGCAATCCGAGATAGGATCCATGTATGAAAACAAAGTATGGACTTTGACAGACTTGCCCGATGATCGGCGAGCGATAGAAAATAAATGGATCTTTAAGAAGAAGACGGACGCGGATGGAAATGTTACCATCTATAAAGCTCGACTTGTCGCTAAGGGTTATCGACAAGTTCAAGGAGTTGACTACGATGAGACCTTCTCACCCGTAGCGAAGCTGAAGTCCGTCCGAATCATGTTAGCAATTACCGCATTCTACGATTATGAAATATGGCAAATGGACGTCAAAACGGCATTCCTTAACGGCTTCCTTAAGGAAGAATTGTATATGATGCAGCCGGAAGGTTTTGTCGATCCTAAGAATGTTGACAAAGTATGCAAGCTCCAGCGCTCAATCTATGGGCTGGTGCAGGCATCTCGGAGTTGGAACATTCGCTTTGATGAGATGATCAAAGCGTTTAGGTTTACGCAGACTTATGGAGAAGCCTGTGTTTACAAGAAAGTGAGTGGGAGCTCTGTAGCATTTCTCTTATTATATGTGGATGACATACTATTGATGGGAAATGATATAGAATTCTTGGAAAGTATAAAGGCCTACTTGAATAAGTGTTTTTCAATGAAGGACCTTGGAGAAGCTGCTTACATATTAGGCATCAAGATCTATAGAGATAGATCGAGACGCCTCATAGGTCTTTCACAAAGCACATACCTTGACAAGATATTGAAGAAGTTCAATATGGATCAGTCCAAGAAGGGGTTCTTGCCTGTATTGCAAGGTGTGAGATTGAGCACGGCTCAATGCCCGACCACGGCAGAAGATAGAGAAAAGATGAGTGTCGTCCCCTATGCCTCGGCCATAGGGTCTATTATGTATGCCATGCTGTGTACCGGACCTGATGTAAACCTTGCCGTAAGTTTGGTAGGAAGGTACCAAAGTAATCCCGACATGGAACACTGGACAGCAGTCAAGAACATCCTGAAGTACCTAAAAAGGACTAAGGATATGTTTCTCGTTTATGGAGGTGACGAAGAGCTCGTCGTAAAGGGTTACGTCGATGATAGCTTCAACACAGATCTGGATGACTCTAAGTCACAAACCGGATATGTGTATATTTTGAATGGTGGGGCAGTTAGCTGGTGCAGTTGCAAGCAAAGCGTCGTGGCAGGATCTACACGTGAAGCGGAGTACATGGTAGCGACCAGACCTCAAATGGTCTGTGCTGCTGTGCACCAGTGTCATCCCTGGATCAGTAATGCTGACACGCACAGTACAAACGGAGGATTTATAACAAAGTAGCAATCACACACTTATTACATCGAATATCTCCAAAGAGAATAAGTATGATAAATATGGCTTAAGGCCATCTAAAACGATAACAGCGGAAGACTTGGAAGATAAGTGAGTCCATCAACTCCAGCGGCATCACTGAGTATAAGACCACGACCTAAGGCACCTTACTCGTCGTCTGAAAAGTCTGCAACATGAAACGTTGCAGCCCGAAAACGGGTCAGCACATAGAATATGCTGGCAAAATAACACATAGAGAATAATGAACATAGTGATGCTATACTACATGCATATTTGGCTGGTGGAAAGCTCTATGGTTATGGTTTTGCGAAAAAGCCAATTTTTCCCTACTGCAAAGGAATAAATTTTATTTAACTATCATGGTGGTTGTTAAACATTGAGATGGTTGACAGCATCTCAATCCCAATTAAGAATCATCATTAACCCAGCAAAATTAATTAAAAGTAACATGGTGATGAGATTCACATGATAATCCAGGTACTAGATACTCAAGTTGTCCATAACCGGGGACACGGCTAACCATGATTAGTTTGTACACTCTGCAGAGGTTTGCGCACTTTTCCCCACAAGACTCGATCGCCTCCGCTTGATTCTCGCACTACATGATGTTTGAGAAACGGATGACCGAGACACAGCCTTTCAGGAACAATCACTCTTTACTCCGGGTGGACAGTTACACCTACTTTCCCCTACATCTGCTAGCCCACCTCTTCAAGAGATCATGTAACCTACTCAACTATGCTAGAGCCCATAATAGCTTGTGGCTGCACACGGAAGTTTCTAGCATGAATAATCTTATGATCCCTTTGAGCCTGGGTGGCGGTCCTTATACACACAGACAACACTAGATTCTCCAGGTGCCTCAATCCACCCAGATGTGATTTTTAGTTGCCACCTTAGGTAAACCATTAATTAACAATCTCACATCTGTCATGGAAATCTCTCAAACCCAATCCATGTCTACGAGCATAGCATGGCAATATAATAGCAACGTAGAAGTAACTCCCAAGGGTTTGATAAATAACATAGGTAATGGGTACTACCTCAACTACTTCCCAATTCCCACAATTTAATTAGATCCTAATCATGCAATGTTTGAGGAAATAGATCTAATGCAATAAAAACTGGGTATGGAAGGTATGATCAAAGTGTTACTTGCCTTGCTGATGATCCGCGAAACCTAGCGATTCGAAGTAACAAGCGGCACACTCCGGGTACTCTATCGCAAACAAACAAGCAAACAATAAGCACTCATCTAATGCACAGGTAAAACTCGAATGAAAAAATCCAACCAGAAAGTTCAACTTAAGAACTCCGGTTTGCGAAAAGAATCAACTCGAACGAAGCAACGAAAGTCAAACGGCGAAAGAAACAAGCTTCGTTTACTAATCTGAATCTAGGTCAAATTTTACAGTAGCAAAAACTTGTTTGAGTAGGTTAAACAGAAAGAGAATTTCGAGACGAAACTCTAGGCGCTTGAATCGCCTGATTCCGATAAACGAGCGAAAAGTTAAACAAAAACGAAGATCCGATCAGAAATCGAGATCTGAGATAATCAGGAAAAATCCGACGAAAAAGAAAAAACGGACGAACGGTTAAAGAACGGGCGTTCGTTAACAGAGAAAATCCGACGAACGCGTTCGTTAAAACGAACGGGTCGGTGAACGTTCACAAAATAACAAAACCGAAGAAATAAACCGATCTAGGGTTTTTTTAAACAAAACCGGCAAACGACGGCGAGGTGTACCTCGTCGGGGCAGGGCTCCGGCTGGCTCCGGCGAGGGCGGCGGGGTGCGGCGGGGCTCGGGGGTTGCTCGGGGCGGCGAACGGCGAGCGGGGCGGCGGCTCGAGGCGGCGGCGGTGCGGGCTACCAGCGGCGGCGGCTCGGGCAGGCTCGGGGCGCGGGTACGGGCTGAGGGGGGCGGCGGTGGCTTATAATAGGGGGGGTGGCGGCTTGGAGGAGGGGGCAAGGCGGCGGGGCTCCCGTGCTCGAGCCGGACACGGCGCGGCGGCGGCGCTGGCGTACGCGGGGAGGAGACGCGGGGTGGGCCGGCGGCTCGGCTGGGCCTCGGCCCGGTCGGGCGCGGCGCAATTTTTTTTTAAAACGTTCCGCCGAAAAATTCGTAGAAAAATAAATAAAAATCCAAAAAAAGATAAAACAAATTTTCCCCGTCTAGTTAGAATATTTAGAACAGGGTGAACATTTTTTGACACAATTTTTTTTGAAAACATGCAATATTTTTTTAATGCAATTAAAATTGCAAATAAAATCCGAATAAAATCCAATAAATGATTTTAACATTTTTCCTCCAATATTTCAATTGTTTTGGAGAAGTCATATTTTCTCCTCTCATTTATTTTTAATGAAATATTTTTTTCCGGAGAGAAAAATAATTAAAACCAAAATCCTCGTTTTATTATTTGATGAAAACCAAATATGAAAATTCGAGAAAATCCCCAACTCTCTCCGAGGGTCCTTGAGTTGCTTAGGATTTATCGAGGATTCGTCAAATGCAATAAAATATGCTATACAAGATGATCTATGTATAACATACCAAATTGAAAATTTGGGATGTTACACCTCGGAGGCAGCACATGAAGCAATCTGGATGAAGGAGTTCATTGCCGACCTAGGAGTTATTCCCAATGCATCGGGGCCGATGACTCTCTTATGTGACAACACTGGAGATATTGCCCTTGCCAAGGAGCCCGGGTTTCACAAGAAGACCAGGCACATCAAGCGTCGCTTCAACTCCATTCGTGAAAATGTTCAAAATGGAGACATAGATATTTGTAAAGTGCATACGGATTTAAATGTCGCAGATCCGTTGACTAAACCTCTTCCACGAGCGAAACATGATCAACACCAGAACTCTATGGGTGTACGATTCATCACAATGTAACTAGATTATTGACTCTAGTGCAAGTGGGAGACTGTTGGAAATATGCCCTAGAGGCAATAATAAAATGGTTATTATTATATTTCCTTGTTCATGATAATTGTCTATTGTTCATGCTTTAATTGTGTTATCCGGAAATCGTAATACATGTGTGAATACATAGACCATAACATGTCCCTAGTGAGCCTCTAGTTGACTAGCTCGTTGATCAATAGATGGTTACGGTTTCCTGACCATGGACATTGGATGTCATTGATAACGGGATCACATCATTAGGAGAATGATGTGATGGACAAGACCCAATCCTAAGCATAGCACTAGATCCTGTAGTTCGTTTGCTAAAGCTTTTCTAATGTCAAGTATCATTTCCTTAGACCATAAGATCGTGCAACTCCCGGATACCGTAGGAATGCTTTGGGTGTACCAAACGTCACAACGTAACTGGGTGGCTATAAAGGTGCACTACAGGTATCTCCGAAAGTGTCTGTTGGGTTGGCTCGGATCGAGACTGGGATTTGTCACTCCGTATGACGGAGAGGTATCTTTGGGCCCACTCGGTATTGCATCATCATAATGAGCTCAATGTGACTAAGTAGTTAGTCACGGGATCATGCATTACGGAACTAGTAAAGTGACTTGCCGGTAACGAGATTGAACGAGGTATTGGGATACCGACGATCGAATCTCGGGCAAGTAAAGTACCGATTGACAAAGGGAATTGTATACGGGATTGCTTGAATCCTCGACATCGTGGTTCATCCGATGAGATCATTGTGGAACATGTGGGATCCAACATGGGTATCCAGATCCCGCTGTTGGTTATTGGCTAGAGAGGTGTCTCGGTCATGTCTGCATGATTCCCGAACCCGTAGGGTCTACACACTTAAGGTTCGATGACGCTAGGGTTATAAGGAAGGTTTGTATGTGATTACCGAATGTTGTTCGGAGTCCCGGATGAGATTCCGGACATCACGAGGAGTTCCGGAATGGTCCGGAGGTAAAGATTTATATATGGGAAGTCACCATACGGTCACCGGAAATATTCGGGGGTATACCGGTATTGTACCGGGACCACCGGAGGGGTTCCGGGGGTCCACCTGCCCCGGAGGGCCTTATGGGCTGTAGGTGGAAGGGAACCAGCCCTTAGTGGGCTGGGCGCCAATCCCCCTAGGGCCCATGCGCCTAGGGTTTGGGGGGAACCCTAAAGGGGGGGCGCCCCCCTTGCTTGGGGGGCAAGCTCCCTCCCCCCTTGGCCGCCGCCCCCCTCTAGATCTCATCTAGAGGGGCCGGCCCCCTTCCCCCTTCTCCCTATAAATAGAGGGGTGAGGGGAGGGCTGCAGCACCACATCCAAGGCGCAGCCCCTCCCCTCCCCAACACCTCTCCTCCTCCGCGTGTGCTTGGCGAAGCCCTGCCGGAGAACTGTCACTCCACCACCACCACGCTGTCGTGCTGCTGTTGGAGCCTTCTTCCTCAATCTCTCCCTCCTCCTTGCTGGATCAAGGCATGAGAGACGTCACCGCTCCGTACGTGTGTTGAACGCGGAGGTGCCGTCCGTTCGGCGCTTGGATCATCAGTGATTTGGATCACGACGAGTACGACTCCTTCAACCCCGTTCTCTTGAACGCTTCCGCTCGCGATCTACAAGGGTATGTAGATGCACTCCTCCCCTCTCGTTGCTAGTAAACTCCATAGATTGATCTTGGTGATGCGTAGAAAATTTTAATTTCTGCTACGATCCCCAACAGTACCGCACCTGAGGAGCGGTAGTACCGCACGGTGCAGATCTGAAACTGCCATGGAGATCTGAGCACAACCGTGTCAACACACGGTACTACGGTCGATCAAATCCATCATGGGACAACTATAGCAAGTACCATCACTACACAAAACTACTCTCCTACATCCTACTCTTGCATATATTTGGCCTAAAATCTCAAGAACAACTTGCATCTCCCCAAAACCTAAAAACAACAAGACGAACAAGAAAAAGGGGGGGATTGGGGAGAAACCTTGTTCCATGGCAAGAGGGAGTGGTGGGGAACGATCCCACCGGTCGGAATACGAGGAGAGCGGCCGGAGACGGAGATCCGGCGAGGACCTCCAGCGCCGTTCTTGAGAGAGAGAGAGAGAGAGAGAGAGAGAGAGAGAGAGGCGGAGTGGGGAGAGAGACGAATGGGTATGGGGGAGTTAGAACTCCCCCTGCCCGTGTTTAACCCCCACACGCCCTCGACCGCACGGTAGTACCGCAAGTCATCGCGGTACTACCGCCCCGGGCGGAAGTACCGCACCGTGACTATAGTACCGCTCCCCCAGGCGGCAGTAAAAAATTACTGCCGCGCTGGGTGTGGTAGTACC
The DNA here is from genome assembly GCF_018294505.1 of Triticum aestivum. NCBI lineage: Eukaryota > Viridiplantae > Streptophyta > Magnoliopsida > Poales > Poaceae > Triticum > Triticum aestivum. Next base: position 105,899,638 of record NC_057802.1, read on the forward strand.
GTGCGCTCCTCACGCGGTAGTACCACACGTCATTGCGGTAGTACCGCCCCGGGCGGAAGTACCGCACCTAGGACGTAGTACCGCTCTTCTAGGCGGCAGTAAAAAATTACTGCCGCGCTGGGTGCGGAAGTACCATGTGCTCCTTACACGTTAGTACCACACGTCATTGCGGTAGTACCGCCCGGGCGGAAGTACCGCACCGAGGCCATAGTACCGCTCTTCCAGGCGGCAGTAAAAAATTACTGCCGCGCTGGGCGCGGAAGTACCGCGCGCCCCCCTTGCGGTAGTACCGTGGCAAGCCGCGGTAGTACCATGAGCTCAAGAAAGATAGTTTCAACCAAAAGAGAGGACACCGAAGCACGGAACCTTCAAGCAAGAGACCACACCAAAGAGCTAACACACTGGACACCACAAGCACAAGCTCGGCACGAAGGAAGAGAGGCAAGAGACAACACAGACCAAAAACGAGACACAAACTCTCCAAGGAGAGAGCGGTGGCCGGAGTCACCTATGTTTGAGTCAATTGGTATGGCACCGCGAAGAATTATCCTTGGGCCCATGACCAAAACTCGTCTTTGAAGCACAAGTACCATAAAAAATGGCTAATGTGAAAGAGTTGATCACTTTATGCATAATGGGGGAGGGAGAGTTCATTGAGAGAACAACACTCCCCCTATCTCCATGCCTACACCTAGATTAGACAACAAGTTGAGTGTGGTGGGGTGTGCAAGGGTTCAAGCAACATTGCTCGAATCAATGATATTTAGCTCATGCCTTAACTCGTGAAATCTTGCTTCATCCAAAGGCTTCGTGAAAATATCTGCAAGGTTATCATGGGTGTTGACGTAGTTGAGCTCGATCTCCCCTCGCCTAATGTGATCTCGGATGAAGTGATACCGAATCTCAATATGCTTTGTCTTGAAGTGTTGCACGGGGTTGAGAGAAATCTTGATGGCACTTTCATTATCACACCAAAGAGGCACTTTGTCACAAATGACACCGTAATCCTTTAAAGTTTGCCTCATCCATAAGAGTTGTGCACAACAACTCCCGGCCGCCACATACTCTGCTTCGGTGGACGAGAGAGACACACAACTTTGCTTTTTCGAAGACCAACTTACCAAAGAGCAACCAAGGAATTGGCACCCTCCGGAAGTGGACTTCCTATCCACTTTGTCTCCCGCCAATCGAAGTCTGAATATCCTACAAGCTTGAGGTTTGCTCCTCTTGGGTACCATAAGCCAAAGTTTGGGGTATGAGCCAAATATCGAAAGATTCACTTGACCACCACAAAGTGGCTTTCCTTAGGTGCGGCTTGAAACCGTGCACAAATTCCCACACTCAACATGATATCTGGTCTAGATGCACAAAGGTAAAGGAAGGAACCAATCATGGAGCGATATACCTTTTGATCCACCGCTTTACCATTGGGATTGATGTCAAGTTGGCACTTGGTGGGCATTGGAGTGGACGCCGGCTTGACATCACTTAGCTTGAATCTCTTGAGCATGTCTTGAGTGTATTTGGCTTGGTTGATGAAGGTTCCTTCTCTTCTTTGCTTTACTTCGAAACCGAGAAAGAACTTCAACTCTCCCATGGAAGACATCTTGAACTTTGAGGTCATGAGTGCGGCAAATTCCTCATTGAAAGCTTTGTTAGGGGAACCAAAGATAATGTCATCAACATATAGTTGGCATACAAACAACTCCCCTTTGACCTTCTTAGTAAAAAGAGTGGGGTCGATTAGACCAACTTCAAACCCATGATCTTGTAACAACTCGGTAAGGTGGTCATACCACGCATGTGGGGCTTGTTTAAGGCCATAGAGTGCCTTATCGAGTTGATACACATGATCGGGAAAGTAGGGATCCTCGAACCCGGGGGGTTGCTTGACATAAACCAACTCATTAATAGGACCATTAAGAAAAACACTCTTCACATCCATTTGTTGCAACTTAAAGTTGTGATGAGAAGCGTAAGCAATCAACAAACGAATAGATTCAAGGCGAGCAACGGGAGCAAAGGTTTCACCGTAGTCGATACCCTCGACTTGGGAGTAGCCTTGTGCCACCAATCGTGCCTTGTTGCGAATGATGGTCCCATGAGCATCTTGCTTGTTCTTGAATATCCACTTGGTTCCAATGACATTGTGGTTCCCCGTTGGCCTCGGCACTAATCTCCACACCTTGTTGTACTCGAAGTTGTTGAGTTCTTCATGCATGGCATTAAGACAATCCGGATCTTCGAGTGCTTCATATACCTTTTGGGGTTCAACACAAGAGACAAACGCGTGATGTTCACAATAGTTTGCCAATTGTCTAGGAGTGCTTACCCCCTTTTGAATGCTTCCAAGCACATTCTTCATGAGATGACCCTTGATCATCTTGGAACCTTGGCGGCACGACGCTCCAATTCCTCCTCGGTGGTGAGTTGAGGAGCGGTCACTTGATCATCTTGAGCATCGTCTTGAGCTTGTTCTTGATCTTGAACTTGCTCGGAGGAGAGAACTTGACCTTGGGCATCACTTGGTGTGTCAAGACCGTCTTGAGCATGATCTTGCCCTTGGTATTGTTCATGAGGTTGAGGGCCTTCACTTTGTTCTTCGGAAGCGTGTGGGCCTTGGGTTGGTGATGGCTCCACTTGAGTGGAGCATTGTCCTTCTCCTTCGGCCACAAGGGGTTCCTCAATGGGTAGGATAAAACCAACACCCATTCTTCTTATGGCTTGAGGAGGAATTTCATCACCTACATCACAAGTGCCACTTTGCTCCACTTGGGAGCCGTTATTCTTATCAAAATCCACGTTACACGTCTCCTCAATAAGTCCCGTGGATTTATTGAGGACACGGTAAGCATGAGAGTTTGTAGCACAACCAACAAATATGCCCTCATAAGCTCTAGCCTCAAATTTAGACAACCGAACACCTTTCTTGAGAATGAAGCACTTACACCCGAACACCCAAAAATACTTGAGGTTGGGCTTGTTACCGGTGAGTATCTCATATGGAGTCTTGTTCAAGCCCTTGCGGAGGTAGAGCCGATTGGATGCATGACACGCGGTGTTGATGGCTTCGGCCCAAAAGTTGTATGGAGACTTGAACTCCGCCATCATGGTCCTTGCCGCATCCATCAACGTCCGGTTCTTCCTCTCCGCAACACCGTTTTGTTGAGGGGTGTAAGGTGCGGAATATTGATGCTTGATCCCCTCATCACTAAGAAACTCATCCAAGGTGTAGTTCTTGAACTCGGTGCCGTTGTCACTTCTTATTGTCAAGATCTTTGCATTGTGTTGACGTTGGGCTTCATTTGCAAAGTCAATGACGGTTTGTTGGGTCTCGCTCTTCCTCTTGAAGAAATACACCCAAGTGTATCTTGAATAGTCATCCACAATCACCAAGCAATACTTCCTACCCCCAAGACTATCAAAAGATGGAGGCCCAAAGAGATCCAAATGAAGGAGCTCCAAAGGCCTCTTCGAGTAAATGATAGTCGTGGGAGGGTGAGCCTTCTCATGTAGCTTTCCTTCGATACAAGCACTGCAAGCACGATCTTTAGCAAAACTAACATTCGTTAGTCCACGGACATGGTCCCCCTTGAGAAGACTTTGCAAAGATCTCATATTGACATGGGCTAAACGGCGATGCCAAAGCCATCCCACGTCAACTTTAGCCATTAGGCATGTCGCGGTCTTAGTGGGTCGCTCCGAAAAGTTAATCACATAGAGACCGTTCTCGACATGCCCAACAAAGGCTACTTTAAGAGTCTTGCTCCACAAGAGGGCCACGGTATCAATATCAAAGAAAGTGGCAAAGCCCATGATTGCAAGTTGACGAACGGAAAGTAAATTGTATGCAAGGGACTCAACAAGCATGACCTTCTCGATCGTGAGATCATGAGAAATGACAACTTTGCCGAGTCCCAATACCTTAGAAGACGAGGCATCACCCCACTCGACATTGGTGGGCATAGATGGAATCTTGTGCACGTCCACCACCAAGTCCTTGCTTCCGGTCATATGATTTGTAGCTCCACTATCGAGCAACCATGATCCCCCACCGGAAGCAAACACCTACAAGAGATCAATGCTTGGTTTTAGGTACCCATTTTGTAATGGGTCCTTTGATGTTAGTAACAAGGGTCTTAGGAACCCAAATAGACCATTCAATATACTCATGAGGAGAACCAACAAATTTGGCATAAACATGCCCATCACTAGCACGGCATAACACATAAGAAGGATTAAAGTCGTCGGCTTTGTTGGAAGGAGTGGCATTGCCCTTCTTGACACCGCCACCCTTCGCATTGTTCTTCTTCTCCTTGGAAGCACCCTCTCCCTCCTTCACAAAAGTTTGCTTGAGAGGAGGAGGTCGTTTGGTCTTGTCATTCTTCTTCTTGTTCTTGGGATTGGGTGCGAACCCAATCCCCTCCTTGGCCACAACTTCCTTTTGATTGCTCAAAAGGTCGTTGAGGTTCTTCTCACCTTGTATGCATGACACAAGGCCTTTCTCAAGTTGCTCCTTCAACTTAGCATTCTCCTCAACAAGATGCACATGCTCACAACAAGGGTTAGTAGCATTTGCATTATCAATCAACACCATATGAGGAAAGGTGGCTTTCTCCTTAGTTAGCTTCACTTGGAGTTGATCATGAGACTGCTTGAGGCTAGCATGAACACCCTTCAAGACTTTGTGAGCCTTGTCGAGAATGTCAAACTCCTCTTTGAGTCGAGCAAGATCAACCCTAAGCTTTGCCTTCTCGGAGTTTAGCACACGAGACACAACAAGAGCATGATCAAGATCTTTCTTTAACTTAGCATGATCATCGTTGTGTGACTCCTCAAGAGCCAAACGAAGACCACGCTCTTCGTCAAGAGCATTGGAAAGATCTGAAATCTCATCGGCATAGTCATGAATATGCCCCTCCATCTTAGAGATGGTATCTTCATGAGCCTCGATCATGTCATTGGCTTCACCAAGTTGTTCCAAGAGAGCAACGAAGTGCTTCTTGGATTTACCCTTGAGTTTACCCATAAAGGTCTCAAACTCATTCTCCTCCACATTTGTCCCCTCATGTTCATCAAAGCTATCCGTCGAAGAAGGATGATTAATGATGGTAGTTTTGATGTTGGGGGTTACCTTGTTGGTGGCTTTAGCCATGAGGCACTTGGCGGTGATGTTCTCATTGGGTGAGTCGAAGAGAGACATCCGTGGAGTCATCGCAATGGCAACGGAGGCCATGGCAACCGACTCACCATCTTCATCATCGTCATCATCCTCATTGTACTCTTCTTGTACCACCAATGCCTTGGGAGGAGTCTTCTTGGTGAAGTTGCTCTTGTTGGGGAACGACTTGGCCTTGTCCTTTCGGATGAGCTTGCCACCATTGTCTTCCCTCTTCTCGTAAGGGCACTCCGCAACAAAGTGGCTCACATTGCCACAATTGAAGCAAGTCCTCACTCGTTGCTTGCCCTTTGCGCCACTTGAATTGTTCTTGTTGAAGTTTGGCCTTGAGTTCTTCTTGCTCCAAAATTGCCTTGAAGCAAGAGCCATGTGTTCATGATAAGCATACTTCGTATCTTCGAGGTTGCTCTCCTCTTCTTCCTCTTCATCCTATTCCTCCATACTAACCTTGGCCTTTAGAGCAAGGTTGGGCTTCTTTACTCTTTGAGAGCGAAGAACCGCATTGTCGGCGGTCTTGTCCAAGATGCTCATAGCAACGAACTCATCCAACACTTCACTTGAGGACAAGGTGTGGAAGTCCGGCCTTTGACGAATGACGGAGGACATGGCTTTGTGGTAGGGAATCATTGCCTTGAGGAATTTGCGCTTGATCCAATTGTCATCTGTGTCCTTACTTTCATGATCTCGGAGAGAGACCACGAGTTTGGTTACTCTCCAATAAAGCTCACGAGGTTCTTCATCTTCTTTCATTGCAAACTCATTGGCTTCATCTTGCACCACTTCATAGTTGGAGCGTTGAATGCTTGCGCTTCCCCGATAGAGGGAAATCACTTGTTGCCAAGCATCTTTGGCAATGGTGTAGGGCCGGAGATGAGGAAGATCTTCAGGTGGGATTGCTTCTTGGATGATGAAGAGAGCATTCTCATTGAATTGATGGTCCACGACTTCTCTAGGAGTGAAGTTGCTTTGGTCATGCAGATAGAAACCTTCTTCAATGATTCTCCAAAGGTTAGTGTTCACATGATTTAAATGACGCTTAGAACGATAGACCCAAGAATCAAATTCTACATTCTTCTCAATCTTAGGGGCCGGGCCGGCATGATTCAAATGAGTGGAAGGAAGCGGTCCACCATAGACAAGTGGAGGTTCCACATGGGCAAAGATGCCGGTGCCATTTTTACCACTAGAAGAAGGAGCTTTCTCGCTAGTAGCTTCCCCCTTGTCAGAGGTAGCATCCGTCACCTTGTTAGTGGGATCACCCACTTTCAATGGTGCGGTGGAAAGTTTAAGCCCTTCTAAGAATTTATTAAACATGCTTTCGACCTCGGTCGTCATGGAGGTTTTCAATGTGTCCAACGCCACATTGAATTCCTCACGAGAGACCGCGGTTCCCCCATCTCCCGTAGACGAGACCGGATTCACACCGGAGTGCTCCTCCACACCGTCTACGACGTCAACCATACTCTTCGGACGGTAAAGTCCTTAATAAAGAGACGAGGCTCTGATACCAATTGAAAGGATCGATATAGTTGACTAGAGGGGGGGTGAATAGGCAACTAACAATTTTTAGCTTTTCTTTACCAATTTAAACTTTGCATCAAAGTAGATTATCTAGATATGCAACTAGGTGAGCAACCTATATGATGCAACAACAATAAGCATACACGCAAGCAAGAGATAGAGCACAAATAAGCTTGCACAAGTAAAGGCACGAGATAACCAAGAGCGGAGCCGGTGAAGACGAGGATGTGTTACCGAAGTTCCTTCCCTTTGAGAGGAAGTACGTATCCGTTGGAGCGGTGTGGAGGCACAATGCTCCCCAAGAAGCCACTAGGGCCACCATATTCTCCTCACGCCCTCACACAATGCGAGATGCCGTGATTCCACTATTGGTGCCCTTGGAGGCGGTGATCGAACCTTTACAAACAAGGTTGGGGCAATCTCCACAACTTAATTGGAGGCTCCCAACAATACCACGAAGCTTCACCACAATGGACTATGGCTCCGCGGTGACCTCAACCGTCTAGGGTGCTCAAACACCCAAGAGTAACAAGATCCACAAGGGATTAGTGGGGGGATTCAAATATCTCTTGGTGGAAGTGTAGATCGGGGCCTTCTCAACCAATCCCTAGAGAATCAACAAGTTTGATTGGCTAGGGAAGGAGATCGGGCGAAAATGGAGCTTGGAGCAACAATGGAGCTTAGAGGTGGAAGAGGTAGTCAACTAGAGGAGGAAGACACCCCTTATATAGTGGAAGAACAAATCCAACCGTTATCCACCAACTCAGCCTGCGCAGCGCGGTACTACCGCACCTGAGGCGCGGTACTACCGCAGGGGCACGCGGTACTACTGTACCTGAGGCGCGGCACTACCGCAGGGGCACGCGGTACTACTGCCCACGCAGCAGAGACCAGAACAGCCACACATGCACTAAGGCAGAGGGCGGTAGTACTGCTGGTGCGGTACTACTGCTCCCCCTTGCGGTACTACCGCAAGGCAGGGGTTGTCCAGGGATGGGAAGGCACGGATATAAAAAATTACATCCGTGGCTACTTCCGCAGAGTTGGAGTCGATGCAAAAACCCGACGCGGTAGTACCGTAAGCCAGCCGCGGTACTACCGCGCGAGGCGTGGATGCAAAAATTACATCCGCCCCTTACTGCCGCGTACTTGCGGAACTAAGCAGGGACCATGGTACTACCGCTTACTAGAAGCGGTACTACCGTGGGTCCTTGCAGTACTACCGCACCAGCGGGCGGTACTACCGCAAGGTCCTGCGGTACTACCGCTCTAACGAGCAGTACTACCGCACCCCCTAGTTCGGCAAACAAGAGCAATATTTGCATAGACAAGGAAAACATAGGATGCTCCAAAGGCTAGAGGAAAGGAGGTGCAAGGGAAGATGTGTACATGATGAATCCACCCAACCTTTCCAACGCGGACCCCCTCTTAATAGTACGGCTTCCCTACGACTCAATACCACCGACAAGAACAGAAGAGAAACGCCGTCTTCTATAGCCTTCGAGGGGAACCCAATCATCTTGTGCCTAGTCAATATATCTGAAATATTCGATGCACATGATTAGTCCGCAAAAGCATTGTCATCAATCACCAAAACCAACTATGGGATAAAAATTCCCTTACAGATGTCTTCATGCCATGACTCGCCTTGGCCATTGGTCTCTTCTTGGTTGACGTGGCCGCCAACATGTTCGGCACCATCATCTTGGCCGCGACCGTCTTAGTTTTGCGTCCAGGATCGAAGCCTTGGCCATGGCCCTGGGGGTGAAAGGTTTGGTCACAGCCCCCGTAGATGATGTTCACCATGAACTCATCAAAGCGGGCGTCGGGTTGGGCGTTCCGTCGAATGACTTGCAGGCATCGGGAAGGTTGGTCGTAGGAATCGCCCTTGGCTGCTTCCTTTGCATCCCAGTGGTCGACTGGCCGTCACCACCAGATCCAGGTGTGACGTTGAGGTCGATGATGGCCGCAGGGGCGGGGGTGGCCGGCGGAATCACGCTGCCGTCCCGTGAGTGGAGAAGCAAGTCACAGCATGCTCATGCGCCGGATGAAGACCGCCCGTTTGTAGTGTTGTGGAGGAGCATTTGGTGCAAAAGGATATTTTTAGCCGCGGAAAACGATGACGGCGTGTGTAGTATATTAGACATCGCTAGGTGAGAAATTATAGTGGCGGCTTTGGACACGTGGCACGTCATAAGCACCTAGTACAATACTACTGATGTGGGCTCCAATACCACCACAATTTTTCAACAGCGGCACCATATTGATGGTGTTGGGCTCCCACACCAGCAATATATTTTTACCACATCATAGCTAGCATTTTTTTTGCACTAGTGGTGTTTTTGCAATTTTGTGTTGCTTTTGATCTCATGCTGAGATGTAGTTTGGCCGGCCGGGAGATGCCCTTATATACCATCCATATATATGGGTATATATCTTTAGAATTTTTTTGAAGTATAAAGGCCGGTCAAATCTCTAGTAACTAAGCTACAACTGAAGTTTCCAGGCTTAGTTAGTTTTTTCCCCTAGCTTGCGTCTAGGGTTTCTCTCCTCGTCTGGCGACTCTGCCGCCGTCGAGTCTTCACCGTGATCTTACCCTCGTTACTCGCGATCCTCGTCGTGTGTGTGGTGGGTTCCTTCCCTGCCCACCTGGCGATGGCTTCCCCGTCGCAGGTTCACTCTCCGACCAGCGGCGGTGCTTGGGGCGCCTCAAAAACTGATCTGGGCGACATCTTTCAGAAGTTGGATCTGAGCGAGGAAACCTTTGATGATCTGGTGATCGCTGATGATGATCCTGTTATCAATGATAGCGTGAAGTGGCTTTCTCTAGCGCGTGTTCATACAGAGAAAAGTTTCAGCCAGGCTGCCTTCTACCGCGACATGCGTGTAGCGTGGAACCCGGCGCAGGACGACGTTCGCTTTCGGCTGGTTGGTCCCAATCTGTTTGTCGTTCAGGCGTCGTGTCTTGGCGATTGGGAACGTATGATGGAGCAGGGACCATGGCTATTTCGAAATTGGGTGGTGCTCATGTGTCCCTATGATGGTTTCAGTTGTACAGATGAAGCAAACATAGTCTACATGCCTATATGGCTACAGATACATAAGCTTCCGGATGGGTACTGTAAGAAAGAACTAGTTGAAGGATTGCTGAGAAGTGCAAGGAAAATTCTGGACATGAGGTTAACACTAGTAGAAAAAGGGTCAAATGTCAGACACATTAGTGCCGGTTTGCATTTGAGCCGGCACTAATGTGTCCATTAGTGCCGGTTCAAACGGCTAGGCGGGAGGAGATCTTTAGTACCGGTTCGGGGCGAACCTTTAGTACCGGTTCATGCCACGAACCGGTACTAAAGAGGATGGGGCCCGGCCAGCACCTTTAGTACCGGTTCGTGGCACGAACCGGTAGTAAAGAGGTTGTGGCAGGCTGTATTTTGTCCCACCTCGCTCCCCTAGCAAGATTTTTACCACCTTAAATATGTTACTTCTCAAACTATCACAAGCACTTGGCCTTCATTGAACTCTATGTGTACAATTTGTGGTCGCAATATGAGTCTTCACCGGTTTCTAAACCGTTGAGGACTCATATTGACAATTCAGATTGTACATAAAAAGATCATTGATAATCAATGTATTTTTTATGATAATCAATGTTGTTTAAACTTTTTTGAACTCCAGCCTATTTTTGCGTTCAGTATGCAGCATTCAAAGCGACGTCATCAATTTCCAACACATTCTAACATCATTTGTTGTTTTTCAGTCATTTACCGATTTGTTTAGAGAGCTAAATGACGGTGAAATTGAAAATCACTACAAAATGAAATCTGAAAATGTTGGAACTTGGCATGGTATCATCATTTCACCCGCATAGCATGTGCAAAAGAGTAGAGAGGGTCACGACAAAAACTGGACGCACCTCGTGTACAAACTGGACAATCTCTTTCGGAGTATCAGGGTTTCGGACGAGAACTCATCTGTTACACGGGCACTTCAATGTTTTTTAAACTTATTTGAACTCTAGCCTATTTTTGCGTTCAGTATGCATCATTCAAAGCGACGTCATCAATTTCCAACACGTTCTGACATCATTTGCTGTTTTCAGTCATTTACCGATTTGTTTAGAGAGCTAAATGACGGTGAAATTGAAAATCACTACAAAATGAACTCTGAAAATGTTGGAACTTGGCATGGTATCATCATTTCACCCGCATAGCATGTGCAAAAGAGTAGAGAGGGTCACGGCGAAAACTGGACGCACCTCGTGTACAAACTGGACAATCTCTTTCGGAGTATTAGGGTTTCGGACGAGAACTCATCTGTTACACGGGCACTTCAATGTTTTTAAACTTATTTGAACTCCAGCCTATTTTTGCGTTCAGTATGCATCATTCAAAGCGACGTCATCAATTTCCAACATGTTCTGACATCATTTGCTATTTTTCAGTCATTTACCGATTTGTTTAGATAGCTAAATGACGGTGAAATTGAAAATCACTACAAAATGAACTCTGGAAATGTTGCAACTTGGCATGGTATCATCATTTCAGCCGCATAGCATGTGCAAAAGAGTAGAGAGGGTCACGGCGAAAACTGGACGCACGTCGTGTACAAACGGGAGAATCTCTTTCGGAGTATCACGGTTTTGGACGAGAACTCATCTGTTACACTGGCACTTCAATGTTTTTTAAACTTATTTGAACTCCAGCCAATTTTTGGGTTCAGTATGCAGCATTCAAAGCGACGTCATCAATTTCCAACATGTTCTGACATCATTTGCTATTTTTCAGTCATTTACCGATTTGTCTAGAGAGCTAAATGACGGTGAAATTGAAAATCACTAAAAAATGAACTCTGAAAATGTTGGAACTTGGCATGGTATCATCATTTCACCCGCATAGCATGTGCAAAAGAGTAGAGAGGGTCACGGCGAAAACTGGACGCACCTCGTGTACAAACTGGACAATCTCTTTCGGAGTATCAGGGTTTCGGACGAGAACTCATCTGTTACACGGGCACATCAATGTTTTTTAAACTTATTTGAACTCCAGCGTATTTTTGTGTTCAGTATGCATCATTCAAAGCGATGTCATTTCCAACACGTTCTGAAATCATTTGCTGTTTTTCAGTCATTTATCGATTTGTTTAGAGAGCTAAATGACGGCGAAATTGAAAATCACTACAAAATGAACTCTGAAAATGTTGGAACTTGGCATGGTATCATCATTTCACCCGCATAGCATGTGCAAAAGAGTAGAGAGGGTCACGGCGAAAACTGGACGCACGTCGTGTACAAACGGGAGAATCTCTTTCGGAGTATCAGGGTTTCGGACGAGAACTCATCTGTTACACGGGCACTTCAATGTTTTTTAAACTTATTTAAACTCCAGCCTATTTTTGCGTTCAGTATGCATCATTCAAAGCGACGTCATCAATTTCCAACACGTTCTGACATCATTTGCTGTTTTTCAGTCATTTACCGATTTGTTTAGAGAGCTAAATGACGGTGAAATTGAAAATCACTACAAAATGAACTCTGAAAATGTTGGAACTTGTCATGGTGTCATCATTTCACCCGCATAGCATGTGCAAAAGAGTAGAGAGGGTCACGGCGCAAACTAGAGGCACCTCGTGTACAAACTGGACAATCTTTTTCGGAGTATCACGGTTTCGGACGAGAACTCATCTGTTACACGGGCACAACAATGTTTTTAAACTTATTTGAACTCCAGCCTATTTTTGCGTTCAGTATGCATCATTCAAAGCGACGTCATCAACTTCCAACACGTTCTGACATCATTTCTTGTTTTTCAGTCATTTACCGATTTGTTTAGAGAGCTAAATGACGGTGAAATTGAAAATCACTACAAAATGAACTCTGAAAATGTTGGAACTTGGCATGGTATCATCATTTCACCCGCGTAGCATGTGCAAAGAGTAGAGAGGGTCACGGCGAAACTTAGACGCACCTCATGTACAAACTCGACAATCTCTTTCGGAGTATCGAGGTTTCGGACGAGAACTCATCTGTTACACGGGCACTTCAATGTTTTTTAAACATATTTGAACTCCAGCCTATTTTTGCATTCAGTATGCATCATTCAAAGCGATGTCATCAATTTCCAACATGTTCTGACATCATTTGCTGTTTTTTAGTCATTTACGATTTGTTTAGAGAGCTAAATGACGGTGAAATTGAAAATCACTACAAAATGAACTCTGAAAATGTTGGAACTTGGCATGGTATCATCATTTCACCCGCATAGCATGTGCAAAAGAGTAGAGAGGGTCACGGCGAAAACTGGACGCACCTCGTGTACAAACTGGACAATCTCTTTCGGAGTATCAGGGTTTCGGACGAGAACTCATCTGTTACACGGCCACTTCAATGTTTTTTAAACTTATTTGAACTCCAGCCTATTTTTGCGTTCAGTATGCATCATTCAAAGCGACGTCATCAATTTCCAACACGGTCTGACATCATTTGCTGTTTTTCAGTCATTTACCAATTTGTTTAGAGAGCTAAATGATGGTGAAATTAAAAATCACTACAAAATGAACTCTGAAAATGTTGGAACTTGGCATGGTATCATCATTTCACCCGCATAGCATGTGCAAAAGTGTAGACATGGTCACGGCGAAAACTGGACGCACCTCGTGTACAAACTGGACAATCTCTTTCGGAGTATCAGGGTTTCGGACGAGAACTCATCTGTTACACGGGCACTTCAATGTTTTTTAAACTTATTTGAAATCCAGCCTATTTTTGCGTTCAGTATGCATCATTCAAAGCGACGTCATCAATTTCCAACACGTTCTGACATCATTTGCTGTTTTTCAGTCATTTACCGATTTGTTTAGAGAGCTAAATGACGGTGAAATTGAAAATCACTACAAAATGAACTCTGAAAATGTTGGAACTTGGCATGGTATCATCATTTCACCCGCATAGCATGTGCAAAAGAGTAGAGAGGGTCACGGCGAAAACTGGACGCACCTCGTGTACAAACTGGACAGTCTCTTTCGGAGTATCACGGTTTCGGACAACAACTCATCTGTTACACGGGCACTTCAGTGTTTTTTAAACTTTTTTGAACTCGAGCCTATTTTTGCGTTCAGTATGCAGCATTCAAAGCGACGTCATCAATTTCCAACACGTTCTGACATCATTTGCTGTTTTTCAGTCATTTACCGATTTGTTTAGAGAGCTAAATGACGGTGAAATTGAAAATCACTGCAAAATGAACTCTGAATGTGTTGGAACTTGGCATGGTATCATCATTTCACCCGCATAGCATGTGCAAAAGAGTAGAGAGGGTCACGGCAAAAACTGGACGCACCTCGTGTACAAACTGGACAATCTCTTTCGGAGTATCAGGGTTTCGGACGAGAACTCATCTGTTACACGGGCACATCAATGTTTTTAAACTTATTTGAACTCCAGCCTATTTTTGCGTTCAGTATGCATCATTCAAAGCGACGTCATCAATTTCCAACACGTTCTGACATCATTTGCTGTTTTTCAGTCATTTACCGATTTGTTTAGATAGCTAAACGATGGTGAAATTGAAAATCACTACAAAATGAACTCTGGAAATGTTGGAACTTGGCATGGTATCATCATTTCTCCCGCATAGCATGTGCAAAAGAGTAGAGCGGGTCACGGCGAAAACTGGACGCACGTCGTGTACAAACGGGAGAATCTCTTTCGGAGTATCACGGTTTCGGACGAGAACTCAACTGTTACACTGGCACTTCAATGTTTTTTAAACTTATTTGAACTCCAGCCTATTTTTGGGTTCAGTATGCAGCATTCAAAGCGACGTCATCAATTTCCAACACGTTCTAACATCATTTGCTGTTTTTCAGTCATTTACCGATTTGTTTAGAGAGCTAAATGACGGTGAAATTTAAAATCACTACAAAATGAACTCTGAAAATATTGGAACTTGGCATGGTATCATCATTTCACCCGCATAGCATGTGCAAAAGAGTAGAGAGGGTCACGGCGAAAACTGAACGCACCTCGTGTACAAACTGGACAATCTATTTCAGAGTATCAGGGTTTCAGACGAGAACTCATCTGTTACACGGGCACTTCAATGTTTTTCAAACTTATTTGAACTCCAGCCTATTTTTGCATTCAGTATGCATCATTCAAAGCGACGTCATCATTTTCCAACACGGTCTGACATCATTTGCTGTTTTTCAGTCATTTACCAATTTGTTTAGAGAGCTAAATGATGGTGAAATTAAAAATCACTACAAAATGAACTCTGAAAATGTTGGAACTTGGCATGGTATCATCATTTCACCCGCATAGCATGTGCAAAAGTGTAGACAGGGTCACGGCGAAAACTGGGCGCACCTCGTGTACAAACTGGACAATCTCTTTCGGAGTATCAGGGTTTCGGACGAGAACTCATCTGTTACACGGGCACATCAATGTTTTTAAACTTATTTGAACTCCAGCCTATTTTTGCGTTCAGTATGCATCATTCAAAGCGACGTCATCAATTTCCAACACGTTCTGACATCATTTGCTGTTTTTCAGTCATTTACCGATTTGTTTAGATAGCTAAATGACGGTGAAATTGAAAATCACTACAAAATGAACTCTGGAAATGTTGGAACTTGGCATGGTATCATCATTTCTCCCGCATAGCATGTGCAAAAGAGTAGAGCGGGTCACGGCGAAAACTGGACGCACGTCGTGTACAAACGGGAGAATCTCTTTCGGAGTATCACGGTTTCGGACGAGAACTCATCTGTTACACTGGCACTTCAATGTTTTTTAAACTTATTTGAACTCCAGCCTATTTTTGGGTTCAGTATGCAGCATTCAAAGCGACGTCATCAATTTCCAACACGTTCTGACATCATTTGCCGTTTTTCAGTCATTTACCGATTTGTTTAGAGAGCTAAATGACGGTGAAATTTAAAATCACTACAAAATGAACTCTGAAAATATTGGAACTTGGCATGGTATCATCATTTCACCCGCATAGCATGTGCAAAAGAGTAGAGAGGGTCACGGCGAAAACTGAACGCACCTCGTGTACAAACTGGACAATCTCTTTCGGAGTATCAGGGTTTCGGACGAGAACTCATCTGTTACACGGGCACATCAATGTTTTTAAACTTATTTGAACTCCAGCCTATTTTTGCGTTCAGTATGCATCATTCAAAGCGACGTCATCAAGTTCCAACACGTTCTGACATCATTTGCTGTTTTTCAGTCATTTACCGATTTGTTTAGATAGCTAAATGACGGTGAAATTGAAAATCACTACAAAATGAACTCTGAAAATATTGGAACTTGGCATGGTATCATCATTTCACCCGCATAGCATGTGCAAAAGAGTAGAGAGGGTCACGGCGAAAACTAGAGGCACCTCGTGTACAAACTGGACAATCTCTTTCGGAGTATCACGGTTTCGGACGAGAACTCATCTGTTACATGGGCACTTCAATGTTTTTTAAACTTTTTTGAACTCCAGCCTATTTTTGCGTTCAGTATGCATCATTCAAAGCGACGTCATCAATTTCCAACACGTTCTGACATCATTTGTTGTTTTTCAGTCATTTACCGATTTGTTTAGAGACCTAAATGACGGTGAAATTGAAAATCACTACAAAATGAACTCTGAAAATGTTGGAACTTGTCATGGAATCATCATTTCACCCGCATAGCATGTGCAAAAGAGTAGAGAGGGTGACGGCGCAAACTGGACGCACCTCGTGTACAAACGGGAGAATCTCTTTCGGAGTATCACGGTTTCGGACGAGAACTCATCTGTTACACTGGCACTTCAATGTTTTTTAAACTTATTTGAACTCCAGCCTATTTTTGGGTTCAGTATGCAGCATTCAAAGCGACGTCATCAATTTCCAACACGTTCTGACATCATTTGCCGTTTTTCGGTCATTTACCGATTTGTTTAGAGAGCTAAATGACGGTGAAATTTAAAATCACTACAAAATGAACTCTGAAAATATTGGAACTTGGCATGGTATCATCATTTCACCCGCATAGCATGTGCAAAAGAGTAGAGAGGGTCACGGCGAAAACTGGACGCACCTCGTGTACAAACTGGACAATCTCTTTCGGAGTATCAGGGTTTCGGACGAGAACTCATCTGTTACACGGGCACTTCAATGTTTTTAAACTTATTTGAACTCCAGCCTATTTTTGCGTTCAGTATGCATCATTCAAAGCGACGTCATCAATTTCCAACACGTTCTGACATCATTTGCTGTTTTTCAGTCATTTACCGATTTGTTTAGATAGCTAAATGACGGTGAAATTGAAAATCACTACAAAATGAACTCTGAAAATGTTGGAACTTGGCATGGTATCATCATTTCACCCGCATAGCATGTGCAAAAGAGTAGAGAGGGTCACGGCGAAAACTAGAGGCACCTCGTGTACAAACTGGACAATCTCTTTCGGAGTATCACGGTTTCGGACGAGAACTCATCTGTTACATGGGCACTTCAATGTTTTTTAAACTTTTTTGAACTCCAGCCTATTTTTGCGTTCAGTATGCATCATTCAAAGCGACGTCATCAATTTCCAACACGTTCTGACATCATTTGTTGTTTTTCAGTCATTTACCGATTTGTTTAGAGACCTAAATGACGGTGAAATTGAAAATCACTACAAAATGAACTCTGAAAATGTTGGAACTTGTCATGGTATCATCATTTCACCCACATAGCATGTGCAAAAGAGTAGAGAGGGTCACGGCGCAAACTGGACGCACCTCGTGTACAAACTGGACAATCTCTTTCGGAGTATCAGGGTTTCGGACGAGAACTCATCTGTTACACGGGCACTTCAATGTTTTTTAAACTTATTTGAACTCCAGCCTATTTTTGCGTTCAGTATGCATCATTCAAAGCGATGTCATCAATTTCCAACACGTTCTGACATCATTTGCTGTTTTTCAGTCATTTACCGATTTGTTTAGATAGCTAAATGACGGTGAAATTGAAAATCACTACAAAATGAACTCTAAAAATGTTGGAACTTGGCATGGTATCATCATTTCACCCGCATAGCATGTGCAAAAGTGTAGAGAGGGTCACGGCGAAAACTGGACGCACCTCGTGTACAAACGGGAGAATCTCTTTCGGAGTATCAGGGTTTCGGACGAGAACTCATCTGTTACACGGGCACTTCAATGTTTTTTAAACTTATTTGAACTCCAGCCTATTTTTGCGTTCAGTATGCATCATTCAAAGCGATGTCATCAATTTCCAACACGTTCTGACATCATTTGCTGTTTTTCAGTCATTTACCGATTTGTTTAGAGAGCTAAATGACGGTGAAATTGAAAATCACTACAAAATGAACTCTGAAAATGTTGGAACTTGGCATGGTATCATCATTTCACCCGCATAGCATGTGCAAAAGTGTAGAGAGGGTCACGGCGAAAACTGGACGCACCTCGTGTACAAACGGGACAATCTCTTTCGGAGTATCAGGGTTTCGGACGAGAACTCATCTGTTACACGGGCACTTCAATGTTTTTTAAACTTATTTGAACTCCAGCCTATTTTTGCGTTCAGTATGCATCATTCAAAGCGACGTCATCAATTTCCAACACGTTCTGACATCATTTGCTGTTTTTCAGTCATTTACCGATTTGTTTAGATAGCTAAATGACGGTGAAATTGAAAATCACTACAAAATGAACTCTGAAAAATTTGGAACTTGTCATGGTATCATCATTTCACCCGCATAGCATGTGCAAAAGAGTAGAGAGGGTGACGGCGCAAATTGGACGCACCTCATGTACAAACTGGACAATCTCTTTCGGAGTATCACGGTTTCGGACGAGAACTCATCTGTTACACGGGCACTTCAATGTTTTTTAAACTTATTTGAACTCCAGCTTATTTTTGCGGTCAATATGCATCATTCAAAGCGACGTCATCAGTTTCCAACACGTTCTGACATCATTTGCTGTTTTTCAGTCATTTACCGATTTGTTTAGAGAGCTAAATGACGGTGAAATTGAAAATCGCTACAAAATGAACTCTGAAAATGTTGGAACTTGGCATGGTATCATCATTTCACCCACATAGCATGTGCAAAAGAGTAGAGAGGGTCACGGCGAAAACTACTCAGAAATAAATAGAAGAAAATAAATAAAACAGAAAAGACTATATAAAAAAATTACTCAAAAATAAATAGCAGAAAATAAATAATGCATAAAAGACAAAAACTATATAAAAAATCATTATATTCTAAAGAAACTAAATACAGCAAAAAAACTACTCAGAAATAAATAGTAGAAAATAAATAAAACAGAGACAAAAAATTATATAAAAATTTTACTCAAAAATAAATAGAAGAAAATAAATAATGCAGAAAAGAAAAAAACTATATAAAAAAATTTTGGGGCGCTGCCCAGTGGGCCTGCCAGACCTAGGGTTTGCAAATACAGGCCCAGAAGGTCCAGCAGGCTCACAGGGCAGCGCGCCGAAGTTAGGCCCAGAAGCCTGCTATATAGAGAAGTTCGAAGGAGCAGCCGCGGCTGGGTTTATAAACCAGTGCGGCTGCCCTTCGCTCGGCGAGGTGGGACTAAACATTGTGCACCGCTGGTGGCAGCGCACAACCATTAGTACCGGTTGGTGGCTCCAACCGGTACTAATGCGTGGGCCTTTAGTACCGGTTCAAGCCACGAACCGGTACTAAAGGGGGCCGTTTCCCGCCGCTTGACCTGGCGAAAATTGGCCTTTAGTACCGGTTGGTGGCTCCAACCGGTACTAAAGGCCCCTCCTATATATATGTCACTTACGAAAAAATCCGTTTCATCGACCCACTTCTTCTCCAACTTCTTCGCGCGACATCGCCGCCGTCGCCCATCGCGCGCCACCCTCGCCGGCCCCGCTGCGCGCCGTCGCCCCCGCCGCCCGTCGTTGCCGTCACCGCCGTCGCCCCCGCCGCCCGTCGCCGCCGCCCCATAGTACGTCGCCGTCTCGATCGCGCCGTCGCCCTCGGCCCGCCGCCCGTCGTCGCGCCGTCCCCGTCGCATCGCCGTCTCGCGCCGCCGCCCGTATGCCGCCGCCCCCCGCTGGTACACACACATACACACACACACACACACACACACTTTTTTTTACTTATTTTCCGTTTTCTGTTGTTTAGATTAATGTTAGATGAATTACGTAGATAAGAATGTTAGAATGTTAATGTTAGATGAATTATATGGAAAAGATGTTAAATATTAATGTCAATTTTAGATGAATTAGCTAGATATTAATTAGGTATATATATGAGATTTGAACTAGTTGAATTAATATAACTAGTTTATTTTTAGTATGAAAATTAATAGAACAAGTTTATTTTTAGTAAGAAAATTTAGGTATATGAGATTATTTGAACTAGTTGAATTAATATAACTAGTTTATTTTTAGTAAATGCTTAGTTGAACTAGTTGAATTAGTAGAACTAGTTTATTTTTAGTAAGAAAATTTAGGTATATGAGATTTGATGATCTAATTAAAATATTACTATATATAGCTACTTTATATATTTTAGTAAGAAAATTAATAGAACTAGTTTATTTTTAGTAAATTCTTAGTTGAATTAGTTGAATTAATAGAACTAGTTTATTTTTAGTAAGAAAATTTAGATATCTGAGATTTGATGATCTAATTACAATATTACTATATAGAACTAGCTACTTTATTTTAGTAAGAAAATTAATAGAACAAGTTTATTTTTATTAAATGCTTAGTTGAATTAATAGAACTAGTTGAACTAATAGAAGTAGTTGAATTAGTTGAATTAATAGAGCTAGTAAATGTTTAATGTTTCACCTATATGAACATAGGAAATGTCGTCTGACGACGAAAAAGATTTCATTAAGTGCGAATACTGTGAAGACCAGCGCGGCCTGTGCGACAGAAATTTCCTTGTTGATGATAGGCGCTTCAGTATCAAGCTGGATGAGACCTTCGAAGTGGATACAGTAAGTCACAACGACAAGTCTTTTTTCGTAATTAAGCATGACTTATATATACTTCATTTGCTTCAACTTATAATTTTAAATTTTCACTATTCTACTAGCGCATCCCTGCCATGCAAGAATTTTTGTCTTGGATAAGATAGGTTTCAGTGCTATGGAAACTATGGAGGTAAAGAGAGTTTACCTGAAGACCGAGCATGGTTATACTTTCAACGTCAAATTATACAATGCAGACACGTACACCTATTTTGAATGCGAAACTTGGCAAGCACTATGCAAGGCTTATGCATTTGAGCCTCATATGGTTATCACCTTTGATATTCGTCCGGAAGATGATATTGAAGGTAATAGAGACATCCGGGTCGATGTGCAGACGCCTCCAGTTCTACCATTATGTGAGTTTCTCAACCATATTTATGTCTTTGATATTGTTTATTCAAAAATAGTTGACAACTAATTTCTATTGACAGCTTATTTCCATTCAAGCAAACATGTCCGGCGCTTGGTACACAGGACCTACTATTGTCCCGGAGCTGAACTAAACTGCGAGGAGATAAGTCATTATGTTTCATGGCTTGAGGATCTTCATACTGTTAAGACAAATTTCCTCCTGCACTTAGAAATGTTAGTACTCAAAACGTGCGACCAATAGTGATCGTATTGAACTACGGTCACATCTATTTACGAAAGATGGTAAGATTTTTACTATTTGTCCTCAGTGCATCTTTTGCATACATTATTTTTTGCTAAACTTTCATTGCTAAGTATATTAATTACTATACGATGTTTTTCAATAGGGACTCCCGATGACAGTTGTGCCTCAGTGGATCGAGACTAAAGGTCACATGTCAATGGTTAGTTTACGACCAAGATATCCTACATTGCACATGAGTGCATTCAGGATTTCTAAAAGGGATGAATGCTTAATAGTGAAAGATTGGAGCAAAATTGTTAACGATCCCAGAGAAGTACTAGCGGGCAGCAATGAGAAGCGCAACCCACGATTAGGAGACAGGTTCATCTGCATGCTCCAGTGTGATGAATCAGGAGAGCTATACATGTTCTATGCTATTTTATCTGAGAGAGAGCAGCAGGAGTGATTTAGCTAGTTCATGCTCTTAGTACTTTTGTCCTCCCATGTCCGTGTTCTTTGTCCTGAACTTAATCTCAAAGGGTGATTTGCTTTTGTGGTGTTATGAACGCTTATAATATGATGATCATGTTGAACTCGATGATATCTTTGCTTCTGGTACAAGTGAATGTTTTTTCTTTAAGCTAGTGTTGGTGCTGATTAGATAGCGGTAATGACTATGATGATTAAACAGTGGTAATGACGACTAGGATGATTTTTAGCTAGCTAGTTTACTGTTGTTGATGATATGATGCAAGAGTTCTTACATTAATATGATGATGATGATGATGATGAGTTATTATATCATTTATGAAAGAAACCGCAGATTAGTTTCAGCTGGATGGATCCTAGCTAAGTGATCAAGTATATGCCATATCCATATTATACTTGATCACCTAAAGTGATCAAGTATAATATGGATATGGCATATACTTGATCACTTAGCTAGGATCCACATGCATCTAGTCGAAACTAATCTGCGGTACTTTCACCTAATGATTTAACAACTAAAATAATCACTAAATTAAATTGAAAACACAAAATCAAAGGAAAAATAAAAAATAATACCAAAACACCCCCAAACATTTAGTACCGGTAGGTGTTACCAACCGGTACTAATGTCCTGCACGCACACGGGCCTGGCTCGTGCCACGTGGTGGCACTTTAGCGCCGGTTCGTGATGAACCGGTACTAAAGGGGGAAACCTTTAGTCCCCACTCTTTAGTGCCGGTTGTGGAACCGGCACTAAAGGCCCTTACGAACCGGCGCTAAAGGCCGGTTCTGCACTAGTGTAAACGGCAACACTAAAGGAGACTATGTCAGAGTGCGTGTGCGCCATGATGTTAGATTGCCTTTGACTAAGTTTGTCAGTATTGTGCGAGCTGGGAAGCTCAGATATTCCTTGTTCGCTATGAAAAGCTTGCTCGTTTTTGTAAGGTTTGTGGCTTAGTGGGTCATGACTTTAAGGAGTGCGGAACCGGAGTACATGATGAGAAGAACATGAAGTTTGGTGATTGGTTGTATGCTGACCCGCCAAACCATCCAAGATCAGAATATGTTCAAAATCAGTGGGGAGATAATGGGGGCAGCAAGATGAGTCGTCCTCAAGGGAAGGATGCTCACAAGTCTGATGGTAATGGTACTGCTCCGGTTGATCCAGACTCAGCTAATACAGCTGCTAGCCCAAACAAATATAATCATGAAATTATGGACGTCGATATAAGCTCCAGGAAAAGGCTGAACTTGGGCGTTGAGGTGCCTCCAAGCAACACATCAGCCCTGGGGATCTTAGCTATTACTGACGGAAAGGAGGATGGCCTATCTGCGGGGCACTCTCTCTCATCTAGTTTCTCTGGAAAGCGTGCAAAGGTGGATGCAGACGTTGAATTAAGTGATAATAAATCGGTGGGCTCTCGCGAGGAGCCGCCCCGGGATCAATGAATCTCATGTTTTGGAACTGCGGGGGTGGGGGGAACCGCCGGACAGTTCGCGAGGTCTTGGCCCTCTCAAAAGCCAATTCCCCCAAGCTTGTCTTCCTCCGTGAGACACGACAAGCATCTGAGAAAGTTGAGAAATTGAAGTGGAGACTAGGGATGAGAGGTTTCTGTGGCGTGGGCAGTGATGGCCTGAGCGGTGGGTTGGCTTTATTCTGGGATGAGTCACTCCAGGTCACGGTGCTTGACTCGTGCGCACGCTACATTGATGTGTTAGTGGATGATGACAGTAATGGTACAAAGTGGCGAGCAACCTTCGTCTACGGCGAGCCCCGGGTGGAGAATCGCCACTTGATGTGGGATCATCTATCAAGGCTTCGAGCAGTCTCGCAGGTTCCGTGGCTGGTTTGTGGAGATTTTAACGAGGCGCTTTGGCAGCATGAGCATCTGTCGAGGAGTTTGAGAGCTGAAGGACAAATGACAGCGTTCCGGGACTGCTTGTTAGTGTGTGAGCTAGAAGATTTGGGTTTTTTCGGACTGCCTTTCACATATGATAATGGCCAGCAAGGGGATCGTAATGTACGTGTTCGATTGGATCGTGTATGCGCCGACGAGGCTTGGCGTGACCTGTTTCCGGTGTCCAGGGTACTGCATCGTGCGTCGTCATGTTCTGACCACTGCCCTGTCGTGGTTCAGCTAGCTCCTGAGGATGGGGATACGAGACGGCGTTCATCGCCTCGCTATGAAATAATGTGGGAACGTGATCCTTCTTTGCAGGATGTGGTGGCTAGTACTTGGGCGAGGAGGCGGCCAGATGGAAATTTGGGCTCCACTAGTAGAAAAAGAGGCTTCCATACGCCCCCATTAGTCCCCAAAATAATCGAACCGCGACAAAAAGGGTCTTTAGTCGCGGTTCGGGAGAAGACCCGCGACCAACTATCTGGGCCCAGCGCGCTCGGTCGACAGCTGGCGGACGGGAGGGGCTTTAGTCCCGGTTGGCCTGGCCAACCGGGACTAAAGGTCCTCAGGCTGGCCCGAAGGCCTTTAATCGCGGTTGGCCAGGCCAACCGGGACTAAAGGCCCATCCCTATATATAGGACTCGTCACCGGTGTTATTTTTCTCTCCAAAAGTGTCTGTTTTATTTCAGCAAAATAGGATGCCCTAATATTAATCTAAAACCTTGACTAAATTAGCGTCTAATATGTTGGTGTGGGAAAAGAAAACCTCAGCGAGATTCACGTACAAAACAATGTCTTTTTTTAACACGCTATGACCACAATGCTCACATACATACTCTACCCATCAAACTCTACCCCCCCCCCCGACCGCCTTTTCAGTTTTAGAAAAACCAAAAGAAAATGATGGAAATGTCAAAAAAATAAAATAAAATAAGTTTCTCATGTGATATGTGGTCTAGTTGTTGGGAAAATTAACAAATATGAATTTCGACTTTATTTGCAAAATCTCTCTGGAATTTCTTAAAATGGGCATAACTTTTGCATACGAACTCGGATGAAAAAGTTTTTTATATGAAAAATCATCTACTCGAAAAGTTACATCCGAATTTAACGGGGGGAACCCCGTTAAACATTTTCAAAATCCTCAAAAACCTAACAGAAAAAAGATACGGGGCTTTTAAGATCTGGAGAGGCAAAAAAATTCAAAAAAATTCAAATTATGGTCAAACTGTGGTCAAACAATAGTCAAACTAATTATTCTAGAATATTAGTATTACTAAATAATTATTTCAGTTTTTTTTAAATTTTGGTGAAATCTGGTCAAACTGTGGTCAAACAGTGGTCAAACAATGGTCAAACTAATTATTCCAGAAATATTAGTGTTACTAAATAATTATTGTTTTTTAAAACAATAGTTTCAAACTCAAACAGTGAAATGTGTCACTTCATGCTCAAGCTAAATTCCTGAGGGTTAATAGAATTGACATCCTACTATTGTCAGGAAAACAACAAGTGCAGACTTGGAAACGAGAGAGAATAGAACCCGGAAGTTAAGCGTGCTCAGGCTGGAGTAGTGAGAGGATGGGTGACCGTCCGGGAAGTTAGATGATTTGGAATGATGAGGGGTGATTAGAGATTAGAGGATAAATTGAGCAGTGATGAGGGGTGGTGATTAGAGATTAGAGGTTAAAATAATTCAGAAATTTGAAAATAAAAAATAAATAAAAAAATTCGTAAAAAAACCAGGTTTAGGGGGGCTAAAACCCTAAACCTGCGGAGGAGGCCTTTAGTACCGGGACTAAAGGTCCTCCGCCCCGACGGACTCCTGGCGCCCACGTGGACGGACCTTTAGTCGCGGTTCGTAAGAGGCGCGACTAAAGGGGGGGCCTTTAGTCGCGCATATTTAGTCCCGGTTGCACAGCCGGGATTAATGGCCTTTGCGAACCGGGACTAAAGGCCTATTCTCTAAAAGTGCTCGGTTGCAGACTCTCTTAAAGTGATGATGAGAAGCCCACGGGAGTGGAGCAAGGCCAACTTTGGTCATGTTACACGGGACATTGAGCGGCTCCGTGGGGAATTAGCAGACTTGCAAACGGACAACGCGAACCGTGTTGCTATCCGGCAAAAAATGAGTGAACTGGATGAACTACTCTATCGTGAGGAAATGCTATGGCTGCAACGGTCACGCATCACTTGGTTGAAGGAGGGCGAGCGGAATACTAGCTACCTCCATCGCCGAGCGGTTTGGAGAGCGAGACGCAATTATATCCAGCGTCTACGCAAGAATGATGGGACTTGGAGTGATGGTCCTTCTGATATGGAGCGCATGGCATGCTCGTATTTTAAGGAAGTTTACACTAAGGATCCACTTTAAATCCTCAGGTGTTATTGGACAGTATTACTCCCAAGGTGATCGAGGAGATGAATACTGCCTTGTGTGCTCCTTTTTCTGAAAAGGAGGTCTCTAATGCACTATTTCAAATGGGTCCTCTTAAGGCACCAGGTACGGACGGGTTCCCTGCACGGTTTTATCAGCGCAACTGGGCAGTCCTTAAATCTGAAATTATTGCCGCTATTTTGGATTTTTTTGTGACTGGAATTATGCCGGAGGGCGTAAATGACACCGCTATTGTCTTAATCCCAAAGGTTCCACACCCCAAGGAACTTAAGGATTTTAGACCAATAAGTCTTTGCAACGTGGTTTATAAGATTGTGTCGAAGTGCATGGTGAACCGATTACAACCCTTTCTTGTGGAGCTTATTTCAGAAAATCAGAGTGCCTTTGTTACAGGGCGTCTTATCTCCGATAATTCTATTATTGCTTTCGAGTGCATCGATTTTATTCAGTCTCTAAAGAATAATGATCCTGCTTATTGTGCATACAAGCTAGACTTATCAAAAGCTTATGATCGTGTTGATTGGGATTTTTTGGAAAAAGCCTTAGCCAAGTGGGGTTTCTCTGCATCATGGATTACGCGTATAATGGCTTGTGTCACATCGGTGAAATATTCGGTCAAGTTTAATGGGAAGTTATTGGAGTCCTTCAGACCGACTCGTGGGCTCCGTCAAGGTGATCCTCTATCACCTTTTTTGTTCTTGTTTGTTGCTGATGCTTTATCTGCCCTGATCACCAGAGCAAAACTGGAGGGTGGGTTCGAAGGAGTCCAGATCTGTCGAAGGGCGCCGGTTATTTCACATTTGTTGTTTGCAGATGATTCCTTGTTATTCTTTAAGGCTTCCGTACAACAGGCAGCGATTGTCAAAGGTTTGTTGAGCACTTATGCAGCTTCTACTGGACAACTTATTAATCCATCGAAGTGTTCCATCCTGTTTTCTGATAATTGTGCACCGACAGTCACGGAGTAAGTAAAGAGATTGGTGGAAATAACGACAGAAGTATTTGAGCCAAAATATCTAGGCTTGCCAGTTCCAGAAGGAAGAATGCATAAAGGGAGATTTGAGACGCTTCAGTCTAATATGAGGAAGAGGTTGGTGGATTGGAGTGAACAATATATGTCTTCCGGTAATAAGGAGATTTTGATTAAGTCAGTGGCGCAAGCTATACCCAGTTATGTCATGAGTGTTTTTCGATTACCAGCGTCAGTATGTGACGAGCTAGCCCGACTGATGCGTCAATATTGGTGGGGTGTTGAGAATGGCAAGAAGAAGATGGCGTGGTTAAAGTGGGACAAAATGACTCTGCCGAAATCAAAAGGCGGCATGGGGTTCAGAGACATGAGAGCATTTAACCAAGCTATGTTGGCTAAACAGGCTTGGCGTTTAATTGATTCCCCTGATAGTTTGTGTGCCCGCCTTCTAAAGGCCAAGTATTATCCGAACGGTAATATTCTTGATACTGTGTTTCCGGAGAACTCATCGGCAGTATGGAAAGGTATTGTTTATGGCCTGGATCTGGTTAAGAAGGGTATTATATGGAGAGTGGGTGACGGTGCTGCGGTTAAAGCATGGCGTGATCCATGGATTCCGCGTGGCCATGATTACCTGCCGGTTACGCCTAAGAGATACTCTAGGTTTAATCGTGTTTTTGATTTTCTTGATAATAATGGTGCATGGAATATGGAGCGACTTGAGGAGCATTTTTGGCCTATGGACGTACATCATATTTTGAAAATTCGGACTTCACCTAGGAATCGTCATGATTTCCTTGCCTGGGCCCTGAAAAGAATGGGAGATTTAGTGTGAAGAGTGCTTACCGGCTGGCTACACATGAACACGAGGATAATTTTGCAGGTGGTGCTTCCAGTACCTGCCCGGGTGGTGAGCATTCTCTATGGTCATGTATCTGGCGAGCGAAAGTTCCGCTCAAGATGCGGGTCACTGCCTGGAAGGTTACGGCTGGGGCCTTAGCAACAAATGAATGCAAAGTGACTAGACATCTCTCAAATCGTGGAACATGTCCTGTGTGTGGCCTTGAGGTGGAGAGTTCCTTCCATGCTTTAATTACATGCGGCCATGCAAGGGCCCTTTGGGAGGCCATGCGTGAGTTCTGGCCGCTACCGGCGACGGACCAACTGATAGACAATGGCGAGGAGTGGCTGTTACATGTTTTATCTGGATGTTCTGATCAAGTTCGTGACATGGTTATTTTGCTTATTTGACGTATTTGGAGTCTCAGGTCAGATATAGCACATGGCAAGGTAGTTCCTCCGTTGGAAATAAGTGTTGATTTCTTGGTCAGTTATCTAAAGTCCTTAGATCTTGCTCGGAGATATAGCAGTGAAGAGATTATCAAAGGTAAAATGACCCTGTTGGAGGTCCTGACTCCGGAACCTATGGGTAGCGGCCAGTGTGTGCCATGGCCTCCTCCTCCAGTGGGCCAGGCGGCGCTCTCGGTGGATGGTTCCTTTTCTGTTCATGATGGCTCCGCTGCGACTGGTATGGTGCTACGACGTCATGACGGTTCGGTTATCTTTGCTGCTTATAGGGTTTTATTCAGATGCAATGATGCTCTTGAAGCAGAGATCCATGTGCTTATGCAAGGCATGGCTTTAGCTCTCCAACACACAGAACTGCAAGTGATCGTCCAGTCAGATTCAATTGAGGCTCTGTCCATCTTATCAAATGAGAATCTCTCACGTTCAGCTTATGGGCACTTGGTAGCTGAGATCAAGGCCCTGATGGAGGAGAGGGAGTTTATTCCCCAGAAGATTTGTAGGGATCAAAATAGGATAGCAGATTGTCTGGCTAATTTCAGCCGTACAAAATCGTGTACTGCTGTTTGGCTTCAGAGAGGCCCTCCATGTATCGAGGATCTCTTGCCAGTAGATTGTAATCCTATAATTTTGGAATAAAACTCCTCTTTGCCAAAAAAAAAGCTACAACTGAAGTATTCTGGGTCACATTTTAACCATGCTTTTAATAAATAAAATTAGATATGCAGATGAAATAATATTTGTTATGACATGCATTAACATTTTATTATTTTCTTTTTTACGAGGACAACATTTTGTTATTTAAACACGTGGTGGAACTTAAACCAAAAAATACTATTGGTTGGCTCCTCTAGGTCGGGAGGGAAGCCTTTTTGAACATTTGAATATCAAATAGCTCAGCCGGACGACGACGGGGAGGAGTGGACGTGCCACTGCCAGTAGCCCAGTAGGAAGGACACAGAATCGATTCCTTCCGGATTTCGCTCGGAATCTTTTCTGCAGCAAACTATGGGATTGGAACAGCTCGCGCAAAGGCAAAGGTAACGTGTACAATACGACGACCCCTGCATGCCCTGCAGCTCCCTGACACCCGGGCCCACCATCCGTCCTTTCCGAAGATCCCCGCATCCCGCCACGTGGCCGTCCTTCCGAGCAAAGCCAGGGTCGGCGCGGTTCCCTCGTCCCACAACACCAAAAACACAGGTCGCCGCTCAAGCCCACACCAACGTTACGCGGGCCCCACCCCCGCCGCCTCCTTCCCCCCTCCCCCTCCCCCGCAGCGTCGCGCCAGTGCCCGTGATCAGTGCAGGCGGCAGCTTTCCCCTCCCCTCCCCTGCCGCAGTTCGATTCCCCTCACCGTCCCTCTCGGTCTCTCCGCTCCACCGTCGCGAGCTGGCATTTGCCCAGCCGCGAAGGAACGGCGCCGCCGCCGTCGCCGCGGACCGCGGCCGGAGGCCCTGCACCCTAAACCCTAGCTAGGATGAGTTACCAGAGCCCGACGACCCAGCGGACGCGCGCGGCCCCGCCGCTCCCGGCGGCCGTGGGCGCGGAGCTCGCGCGGCTCGAGGCGCGCCTGGGGCAGCCCGCCGGCCCTGACGCGCGGCAGCGGCTCGCGGGGCTCGGCGAGGCGGCGGCGGCGCGGGTGCTGCGCACGATCGCCGACTCCCGGACGCCCGTCAAGACGCTCTCCGGCTTCATCAGGTACCTGGCGGACAAGGCCGACAAGGACTTTGAGATGATGCAGCGCAACGCGCGGGGCATCCCTCCCGCCGAGAGCGCCGCCTGTTGCAGCTCCGGCCCTTCGCAGGGAGGTGAGCCACCCTTTCCCCCCTTTTATTTATTGTATATGGTCTGCTTGGTTGGATGTGGAATGCAGTTAGAGTTAGGGGATGAGTGTGCATTTGTTGGTTCTCACGATGGTGCAGTTTGCGGGGATGCGGCTGTCGCAGTACTGCATTTTGTGGCGAAAGTGATCCTTTTAATTCAAATTTAACGGCTGGATCCTCGGTTCCTGCTCTATTTTTGGAAATACTCCCACGTTTCAATGGAAAATAAGTGGTGCTTTCTTTCTGTTGTTCGGGTGGATCTGCTTCATGCTCGGCAGTAGGGATCACCAAAATGGCCATGTTCTTTTCTTTTGTTGATTTCGTCATCATATTCTTCTTTGCCGTTCGCCAAGTAGTGCTTTTGGATTCTTCTTATTAGGCATGCTATCGTTTGAAAGACAGAGCATTCTTGGCACATGTTCAGTATAATGATGTTTCCACACTACTCCCTCCGTTCCTAAATATTTGTCTTTCTAGAGATTTCAACAAGTGACTACATACGGAGCAAAATGAGTGAATCTACACTGTAAAGTATGACTATATACATCCGTATGTGGTAGTCCATTTGAAATCTTTAAAAAGACAAATATTTAGAAACGGAGGGAGTAGATTGCACTGATGCGGATACATGTATCAGTATCACCAATACGAATATGTGTATCAGTATCGGGGCGATATACGTAGAATATGCTATCAATATGGGAATATGTTTGACTATTTTTGAAAATAATATAAAAAATATGGTATCAATTAAGCACCAAGCCATTTAGCATATACTCCCTCCGTCCCAAAATAACTGTACAAACTTTGTTCTAAATCAGCGACATGACATGGCCAAGTATGCTGATCTCAGTAAGGTGCAGTGACACGACATAGCCAATTAATCAATTAAGAAAGCTCTGTTTTGCAAGGATTTCCTGCTAGTCTCTGGTGCAAACCAATTCTCCTTTGTCGTATACAGCGGTGAACTAGCATACCAGGCGCAAGGAGCAATATAGCAGCACAGATCTAAAGGGCATTCCACAGAGGAGAAATTACCAGACAGAGCAGAGCAAGAAGCACCAGAAACCTCTCTACTTTTGCTTCCGATATCTGCTACTGCTTCAGCTTCTTGTAAATTCTGTTGTGCAGATAACACCAGAATTAACAACTTCCAGGCACTAACTGAACTTCCAGTCACCATTTCTCAAGACATTCTGTTGCATTTCCAACAGCTGCATTGCATTTTCTGAAGCAAGGCTATACAGTATGTCAGGATCACACTTGGCCATTGCAGCAGCCTCCTGCAAAAGCCTCAGTGCTTCCTCCTGTAATCTCGACCTCTCTGTGTGAGAAGTGGAGGACCTAGCAAAAGGTCCATAACAAACACCAATAAAATGGTTTACAATGCTGATAAAATGTTTCTCGTGACTTCTGAAAGACTTCATGGCTATATTTGCCAATTATATTCCTTCAGAAGCATGCATTCTTACAGCATAGTTTGTTTGGCCCCTAAAAGAAGAGATGGAACATGAGGTTTTCCCTTCCTTTCTAATACACGAAAACCATTCCTTATAATGTTGCACTATCGTCCATGCCAATTGCACTGGAGCAAAGTGCGAGAATATACCACATTTCTGATCTGCCATAGGTTCCAGGCAACAACGTTTCTAGATGGTTGGCCAAGACTTCAACTACCCAGATAATGACAGTGCATACATCAAATCAAATGATTCACGAGGTCAGGGTCCCACTTTGTTTCTCGGAGGGCTAGCTTTCTTATAGGTACGGGCAGCAACAAAATTGCTTCTTCCTCAATGTTGTTTTCCAGGGTTACCAGATTCTGTCGCTGATTGAATTCTTGAGGAAACTATACCTCAACACCGCAGCACAGTAGTCACTACCCTTTCTTTTTTTAAGTTGGCGGACCTTTTGTACAAACTTTGTACTAAATCAGCAACACTTATTTTGGGACGGAGGGAGTATTTCGTAAGTGCAGTCCATTATCTTCTATCTTCTTATCCATGATTTCAACAAAAGCAAGAACCAGCAGCCAAAGGGTAGCAGCAATTTACCGAACTTTAAGTTCACTTAGAGAGAAAGGGGAGCAGGGGAAAGGAGCCCACCACCAGCACTACTAGAGCCTGAGAGGTATCGGGGACGTATCAGGAAAGAATCGGTATCGGATACGGTATCTGATACGAATAAGTATCGGTGTTTTCTTGTTTCCACACTTCCTGCCTTTGCAACCATGCCTGATTTGCTATGCATATTGTTCATGTGGAATATTTTTCTGTATTCATTCAATTGAGTCTGCTTCTCGTTCTCCTTGCTAGATTGACGATTCTTTGCTTTTATGTTGTATATACTGTAATGTTCCTTGAACTAACCATGAAATCTTTGGTTAAACAGATGACTCTGTATCTGGGCCACAGTACCATAGCGATGATCAAGTTGATGTTCAAAGCCCTTACACTGAAGAGATAGCTTTTCGTCCGTCAAACCATGCTGGGAGTCCCAGTCAACCATGGCCTATCAATTTGCAAGATAACATGGGTCCTGTCAGAGAAATTGTTTGTATAGAACCAAACGTGGCCACGGTGGCAGCTAATACTCCATCTAGTCGGGCCTCCTTGCAAATCCAGGATGACATTCAGATTAATGATCCTATCCGAGCAATGACTCCTGCTATGATGCCAGCAACAACCCGGCCCAGGATGGCAGCCGAGAACCCATCCTCAATGACACCTGCTATGATGCCAGTTCCAACCCTGCCATGGATGGCAGGCGAGAACCCGCGCGCTTGGATCCCGCTCCTGAACCTGGACTATGCTCCTACTCCTGATGTTATGATGCAGGGGGGTAGCCCTGGCCATTGCATGTCCATTGGGCTGCATAATGATATGAGGATTGAAAGCCCCATACCAAATGCCATTCATACACCTCCGAGAAGTGTTTCCACACCAAGCCCTGTGCGGGATCTTTCAAGACCTGTTCAGCGAATGGTTCTTCCGTCAGGAAGCCCACATAGCCCAGCATGGGCAATGGCGCCAAGTTGTGCAACCTATCATGCCACAGAAAATGCATTGAGGGAGAAAGCAAGTCCTCAAATGCAAGCACTGGAGGAATTGGAGTTCATGAAGAGATTTATGATTTTTGCATACCTTCGTCAGTGAGTTCCTCTTTGAGTTACAGTTTTTGGAGTACATGGTTTTGTTATACTTGTTAGCAAATAGAATCAAAACGTTTAATTTGTTCACTTCCATGGATGGCTTATCCAGACAATCACTATTTCCTAAATTACATGTGCCTCTTGTTCCCAGTAAAATTTAACCTTTAAGGCAAAACTGTCTTGTATATGTGATGCAGTTCCTGTTATATCTTCTATTTGATTTACAGGAAGAGGATAGAAGATGAACTATCTGTGGACTATATTAGATCCTTCAAGCACCTTTCCATGGTTCAGTTTGAGTCAGAAATCTGGAGAGCATTTGGTTACAAGTATATAAAATTTTCAGATAGAGTGAAGGTTTTTTAATCAATCTCTTGTTTTATCTTATTTCATGATAGGTCTCTTAACAATGGTCAAGTATGATGCTCTTCTATCATAGTAGCACATGATATATCCATCCAATGGAACCAGAGCTATATATAATTTGCAGATGTGCAGAAAGATTCAAGTGTTTTGGCTTTTAGTTTGCACATGAATGTATATCGTAACGTCATGCGTATTATGCCGAACATGTATATCACAACTTGTGCCTAACTAACACTTGAATTAATTGATTTCAAAGTAGAAAAACAAGTAGAATTAATTACATGCAAAAAACAGCTTGAAATTGCTGCAGCTGGTTTGTTGGCTAGATGGGACATCACATGTCATTTCCCCTTTATTTTTTTGGCTGCTATATTTTGTACAGTCGCACTGATTCATCATAGTTCTGAAATCCTTTAGCGATACAACTAGATGAATGGATTTGTTCATAGTTTTGTTATTTTGAACCTTGTCTGCTATCAATTCCATGTCTCCACTCGCAGTTTTCGCACTCCTTGTAAGAATTATTATAGACACATTACGCAGCAAGAATAATCTCTCTCAATGAGAATAATGTACTGGCATATATATTTGATTTTCCCTCTATAATAAATGATACCTTGAGGCTGATAGAATTATTCTCCTTTTCTCAACTTGATGCTTGTAGAACCTTGATTCCGACCCAGGTGCAACAAGAGTCTACCATTGTATTGTAGAGATAACAGGGGATTCTGTAGTGAAACTTTTCAAGGTTTGTGACACTTCTAATATTTCTGCATCATCTTCTTATATTTATTGTTTCACTGTGATATTATGTTGATGACCTGCTATTCGATGTATGCACACCTACCGGCCATGTTTGTTTTAATTGTTTCTGTTGATTCATTTTGAGTTTGTTTGTTCCTCTAGATTCACATATAGGTGTATTCCAGACACGCATACTGGGCAAGCTCTAACAAAGTGTAAATATGCATTTTATGATAATCAGGTGATTGTGATTGCATAAGTTGGTAAATCATGCGTAGTATGCTAGTAGAACTACAAATATTTAAGCAAATGTCAACAAAAGTAATTCGTTTAGGGACCAAAATCGACAAATGTTGCGTTAAACAAGGAATTTCTATTTGAAGGTCAGACCAATCTTATATTTAACTTTATTTGACTGGAGACAGGGACCGTATGTACAAAATACACGGACTCATTTGCAAAAAATTGTTGGTGATGATAACGTCCTCTTGGTAAAGTTTATGGGGCAATCTTCAGAGTCTGTGACTGATTTTCTACCTTACCATAAGGTTGCTGAAGATGGTATTATTCTGGGTTTACGCCGCTACCGTTTTTTTGGTAAGTTCTCCTCGTATAATATTCTCAGTTTTTCCTTGTTAACAAGATTGCCATACCGAGGAGTGTGTATACTGTACAGACGATTTCTGGAACAAACTCTAATTACTCTTAAGGCCTAAAGGATAGTAATACTCTGAATTCTAATGCTTTATTGATCGTGGGAGAAGCCCCATATATAACAGGAATAGCTTGGTTGACAAGCTGACTCAAAGGAAATACAATCTGGACTCTGGAACAAGTTCTAATCTGGACTCTGCACTTATTTCGAATCTGAACCTACTAACTAATCTGGACTCTGAACCTAATACAAATCTGAACCTTAATAACTAATTGAAGCAGTACATGAATCCTAGCCACTTTGGGCTGGACCAGGGGGTGGTACGACCAGGGCTTTGGCCCTCCGACCATATGTGGTTCCCCACATAACATCTCTCCCTCCCTCCACAAACAGCTCGTCCTCGAGCTGAAACGTGGGAAAGCGAGCAATGAACTCATCCAACGGCTCCCATGTTGCATCATCTTCAGAAGCCCCAACCCACTGCACAAGAACATGCTTCACGCTGCGGCGAATGCTGGATCGAAGAATCTTGGTTGGTGCAGGCACCACACGGCCATCGTCAATGGCGGGAGCCGGGAAGTACAGCAGGAGTAGTTGGTGGTTCACCATGAAATGTTTTAAGGAGACTGACATGGAATACATCATGGAGCCGAGTACCAGCAGGCAGCGCGAGTCTATATGTAACAGAACCAATGATTTCAGTGACTTGGAAAGGCCCATAGAAGCGAGGAGACCATTTGCCATGCTTGTGACCTGGTAACGATGCTGCCGCACGATGGTGAAGGCGAAGCCACACCCAATCTCCGACGCCAAATGCCAGCTCCCGATGCTTGTCCTCATAATAATGCTTTGCCCGCTGTTGCGCTTGATGGAGTCGCTCCAACCTCACGAACGAAGTAGGCGTGATCCTGCAAGACGGTGTCCATAGCTGCCACCTTGGTCTCGCCAGGAACAGTCACGAAGACGTGGCGGTGGCCGACCATAGACAACCTCGAATGGAGTGGCACGAAGAGCGGAGTGGTAGGACGTGTTGTAGCATAATTCTGCCCAGGGCAACCATTCAACCCAGCGCCGATCACCAGTGAGGCAATGCAGGTATAGTGCGATGATTTTTTTGACAACTTCAGTCTGCCCATCAGACTGGGGGTGAAAGGCTGAGCTCATGTGAAGCTGAACGCCGGACAACTTGAATAACTCACGCCAAAAATTGTTGGTGAAGACAGGATCTCGGTCACTGACGATGGACTGTGGAAGTCCATGGAGGCGCACAATGCCCTCAAAAAATGCCTTTGCCACAAAGGCAGCCGTGTATGGATGGGACAACGGAATGAAGTGTGCATATTTGAAGAAACGGTCAATGACCGAGAGGATCGCAGACTTGGCATGCACCCTTGGCAATGCCTCGATGAAATCCATGGAGATATCACTCCACACAGACGTTGGGACCTGCAGAGGCTGAAGTAACCCGGCAAGCAGGAGTGTTTCTGTCTTGTTGTGCTGACAGATTACACAAGCACATACCAAGTCCTGAACCAATTGGCGATCGCCAGGGACATGGAAATCAGCTCGGAGTCGATGAAGCATCTTTTGGACCCCCTCGTGAGCACCGTGAGCATGTTGCAAAATCGCTGGTATGGACGGGGAGGTGGGCAACACATGCACCCGACGCCCATGAAGAATCAAGTTGTGGTCGCGATCACCGGCGCGAATACCATCATGAAGGGAGGTCAACTCGGGGGAAGCATCGATCTCGCGCCGTAGATCCACGAAGATAGTGAAGATTGGCAGTGAGAGAGCACAAAGCGTAGATGCTGCATCGACATCACGACGCGAGAGGGCGTCAACGACGATGTTGAGGCGGCCCGGGCGGAACTCGACAGTGAAGTCGAATCCAAACAATTTGCTGACCCATTGGTGTTGAGGGATTGTCGAAAGCCGCTGGTCGAGGAGAAACTTCAGGCTGTAGTGGTCGGTGCGTATGGTAAAGGCATGACCCCAAAGATATGGCCGCCGGTGACGTACAACCTGAACCAGTCCAATGAGTTCCTGCTCATAGGCAGCAAGCTTGGCATGGCGTGGAGCAATGGGCCGACTGAAAAAGGCCAAGGGCCCCACACCTTGGTGAAGGACGGCACCAAAGCCAGTCCTGGAGGCGTCGCACTCAACAATGAAACGATTGTCAAAGTCCGGCATCTGGAGCACCGGATCTTGACCAAGGGCATGCTTGAGTGCCTGGAAGGCATGCTCTGCCTCTGGGCACCACCGAAATCCCTCCTTGCTGAGTAGGCGCGTGAGAGTAGCAGCGAGCATGCCGAAGTCCTTGATGCACTTGCGATAGTAGCCGGCCAGCCCCAAGAAGCCGCGTAACGCCTGGACTGAACGAGGCGTAGGCCAGTCAGCAACCGCACGCACCTTATCCTTATCCATGGCCACCCCATCAGCATCAATGACATGACCCAGGTAGGCCACGGAGGACTCACCAAAGCAACACTTTTTGCGCTTGAGGAAGAGGGACTGCTGCCGCATGACCTGAAAGAAAACACGAAGGTGGTGCAGGTGCTCCGACCAGGATGAGCTGTAGATTAAGATGTCATCAAAGAAAACGAGGACAAATTTGCGCAAAAAAGGGCGCAAGATGTCATTCATCAAAGCCTGGAAGGTTGCCGGTGCGTTGGTTAAGCCAAATGGCATAACCAAGAACTCATAGTGGCCATTATGTGTGCGAAACGCCGTCTTAGCAACATCATCAGGGTGCATCCGTACCTGATGATACCCCGAGCACAGGTCAAGCTTGGTGAAGAACCTGGCACCCCGTAGTTCATCCAGTAGTTCGTCCACGATAGGGGTATGATCGTTCAACACCCGATAGTCGACGCAAAAGCGCCATGAGCCATCCCGTTTCTTGACGAGGAGGACGGGTGAAGAGAAGGCCGAGTCGCTGGGGCGGATGATGCCTTGGGCCAACATCTCTGTGCACTGCCGCTCGAGCTCGTCCTTCTGAAGTTGCGCATAGCAATATGGTTGGGCAGCAACTGGTGTGGTGTTAGGTAGAAGCCGAATGTGGTGGTCGCGAGAGCGTCCTGGAGGCAACATGGTAGGAGCATGGTTTTTGAGTCGCGCGACTAGTCGTCGACTAGTCGATGAGTCGCAAAAAAATGTCGACTCAACTTAGTGTCAACTCGAGTCGCGGGTCGTGACTAGTCGCAACTGCAGGCTCGACTTTTTTCGAGTCGCGACTCGAAAACCATGGGTAGGAGTGGCAAAGAGGTCATCAAACTCGTCGAGCATGTCACCCATGAGGCCAGAGTCCTCGCTCGTGATCGTGTGAACAGCAGGCAAGGCAGGCACCATCAGTCCGTTCCATGTGACTTGGGAACCAGCAAGGACACAGTCACGCTGTGGTGATCAAAATCCCACAAAATCGGTCCAAGGGAACGGAGCCAGTCGAAGCCGCCAAGTGGAAGCATGGAGCAATCAACCCGGAAGTGGCAGCCGTCGATGTTGATGGAGATGCCGTGACATAGGCCAGCACTAACAAGCGTGTCCCCGTTGGCCACCATGACCCGTAGACCGGGACGAATCTCTGGAGTTAGGCCGAGTGCATCAACCACGGCTGAGTCAATGAAACTGTGTGTCGAGCCTGTGTCCAGTAAGGCAGTGAAGGTATGAGTGCCGATGATGATACGCAGCTGTATGGTGTCAATCACGCGGATACTCCAGAGCCCGGTGATGGCGTGAAGCGAGATGTGTGGCGTCTCTGGTTCCTCCTCCAAAGGTGCATCCTCAGGCGCAAAATCATCGAGTTCGATGAAGAACAAGCGTGCACATCGATGACCTGGGACGTACTGCTCATCGCAGCTGTAACAGAGACCTTGGCGGCGGCGTTCAGCCATCTCAGTAGGCGTGAGACGGCGCGTAGCGCGAGGAGGAGCCGGTGTAGGGGCAGCAGTTGCAGCAGGAACGCCTTGTGGCATGGGACGTGCAGCAGGCAGCAAGGTCGGCCCTCGTGCCCAAGACGTCGAACCACGGGAACGTGGCGGGGCCATGAGTGGTGGGAACAGATGGCGTTGTTCATATGCCTTAGCAAGGGATACTGCCGTGTGGAGGTCCACCGGTTGCTGAAGCTCAACATCGACTTTGAGGCATTCAGGAAGTCCGGCTGTGTACAGGAAACACTGCTGGGCTGAGCTTAATGGTTCTCTGGTCCTGCACAACAGCGCCATAAATCTGCTGGTGTAGTCGGCAACGGTAGAGGTGAACGCAAGCCGAGCCAACTCGCCCAGGGGGTTGGCGCGTACAGACAACCCAAACTGAAGGTGACATGCCTCCTCAAGTGCTGCCAGGAGGGAATGCCATGATCACGCTCAAACTGGAGGTACCAGAATTGAGCATTGTCGACTCGGTGGTATGCCGCTGTCCACACCTTGTCAGCCTCCTCCGTGCACTGTCCCCGGAAGAATTGCTCACACTGATGAAGCCAGCCAAGCGGATCGACGGAACCATCATACGTAGGAAAATCGAGCTTGTGAAAGTGTGGGACACCAGAGCCGGAGCCAGAACCAAGGTGCTGGTATGGGATGGGGGCAATTGACGTGAGGTATGGTGAGGTGGCATAGGTGGGCTGGGCCTGTAGTGTTTGAGGAAGAGGCTGATAAGCATTGGCGGGTGGCTGTTGGTAGGGAAGTGGTGGCAGAGATGTGTGGTGGAAAGTTGGGTTGAAAGGAGGGTAAACATGAGGTTGCTGTGGGAAGAACTGGGAGGCCGTAAATTGGGGCGGTGACAGCGGTGGTGGAAAGCGTGGATCAAATCCTGCACTCAGGAGGGTGGGGACAGTGGTGGGGGCGGTGGTGGCGAGGGTGGCGGGGGTACTGGACGGTGTGGAGGAGGCGGCGGAGGAGCCGCTGGCTGTCGACCAAGGTGGAAGGTGGAGCGCTGGGGCGCTGCTCCAAGGTGTTGAGGCGCTGGACGAGGCCCTCCATGAAGGCCTGATCCGTGGGTCGTTGCACCACCATCTCCTTCAGCTGGGTCGCTAGCTCCTTGAGCGTGAGGTTGATGCTGCCGCTGTCATCTTTGTCATCGTCCATCATCGTAGATGACGCTGATACCAGATGGAACTAACTCTAATTACTCTAAGGCCTAAGGGATAGTAATACTCTGAATTCTGATGCTTTATTGATCGTGGGAGAAGCCCCATATATAACAGGAATAGCCTGGCTGACAAGCTGACTCAAAGGAAATATAATCTGGACTCTGGAACAAGTTCTAATCTGGACTCTGCACTTATTTCGAATCTGAACCTACTAACTAATCTGGACTCTGAACCTAATACGAATCTGAACCTTAATAACTATCTGTAGCAGTACAGGAATCCTAGCCACTTTGGGCTGGACCAGGGGGTGGTGCGACCAGGGCTTGGGTCCTCCGACCATATGCGGTTCCCCACATAACAATTTCTGCCTTCTGTGGTGTGCCACCAGGTGTTAATAAGCTGATCCCTACATAAGGCTGGTACATACGGATTATTTGGAGGTGTATGAGAATGAGATGGAGCAGGATTTCATTTAGTTATATGACATTTAGATGAGTAGATCCAGGAAAAAATGTGTTTGTATTTGGCTGATTAGAATTGAATAATATGCAGATCATTATATTCCATTTTGATTTGTTCAATTAATGCCAAACTTGATTTATAGAACTACGAATAACCATTGATTATTGGCACCCAACCCACCCTTAATTACTACTCCCTCTGTATCAAAATATAAGACGTTTTTTAACACTACGAGAGTATTAAGTAATATAGTTTTCCAGTATTACCACTGCCTAATCTTTCCTACTTATAAAGGTTGGAGTTGGTGAGTTCACATCTGCGACCAACAGCCTTCACCAATAAACAAATGCACCTCTACCCACATAAGGAACAGCAACCTTCCAAGAACATAAATAAAGAAATGTATTTCTACTCATATGTGGGACCTAACGCAAATAAACAAATACACTACTACTTTCATGTGAGACCAACACTTCAGAAGACACAAATAACAAATGTAGAAATGCGACTCCAACTCAATATAATGTTCTTGTTTGTCATTTTTTCTTCCCAGCCAAGTTATTTCAGTTTTATCACAGAACAAGAGAGTGAACAAATTGTAATTCCAAAACGACCATAGACCTTGTCCTCCTGTCCTACCCGATCCACGATCTTGTGCAGTCAAATTACGCGTGATCTTTTGTTGTTTGTATGTTTGTCTTTTTGATAGTGAATTGCGTGCAAAGGCCGCATGACGCCAACGTATTTGGACGATTTCCTAAGCCAGTGACCTAAGTCCTCATATCTTATAGTTTCGTAGCTATGCACGACATTGTGCTAGTACTAGTAATCCATCACCAAGAGAGTGTAGTCACAGTAAATTCAGCTATAATTATTAACAATGGATATTTATTACCAAGATGCCTCAATGCCCCACCCGCAGTCACTTGGGTGATTCTGTTCACAGTGGTGTTCCCAGTCACTTGGGTGGGTGTTTGGGGGGGGGGGGGGGGGG
Source organism: Triticum aestivum (assembly GCF_018294505.1). Classification (NCBI taxonomy): domain Eukaryota; kingdom Viridiplantae; phylum Streptophyta; class Magnoliopsida; order Poales; family Poaceae; genus Triticum; species Triticum aestivum. Next base: position 105,941,298 of record NC_057802.1, read on the forward strand.
TAAACTTAGTCTCTACAGTGGAATGTTGGTAAGAGGTGCCAAACTGTAGCAATACAAACAACTTGTCTTGGAATTTAAACTGCTAGATTGTCCATATGTTCACTTCTTGGATCATGGGGGATAGCCCCTTACCTTCGCCCCTAAACAATGGTGTCACAAGAAGCAGCGGCCAAAGAGGCCAAACATAGAAGAAGATGGTGTCAAGAGCATAGGAGTCTAGTGTTGAGATTGGCATGGCTCTATGCAGCAAAGTGGAGACCATGCCTACCATAAGTATTGTCAATGTTGGTTCAAATATTGTGATGGTGGCAGCAACAGTAAATCATGGACAATGGTGGCCTTGCTTTTCTTTTTACCTTTTTGTCACACCCTACTCTCCAATTGAACAAGCAGGAGAGCAGGCGGACAGCAAGGCACTGGAGGTGCAGCGGCGCCAAGGAGAAGAAGATGGAGGCCTACAACCAATGAGTGGGCCAGGGAGGGCCAGGGTCATATAAGCATGTATCGGTCCAGTGAGAGAGTCAGCGTTGTAACAAAAATATTTGAATTCTCTATCAATCCCCTTCCTCCAGCCCTCATCCCCCTTTCTTCTACCTCAAGCTCACCTTCCTCTCTGGATCCCCCATCTCTCCTCTAGTCCGATCCGCGAGAGTCGTTACAACCTGGTATCAGAGACTGGTTTCGGTCCGCCGCCATGCCTCACTCCCTCGATCTGGCGGTAAAATCCACCGCGAAAGGTGTTGGGTTGGTCCGGTGATCCGACGCAAAATCCTGAGCGGGTAAGTCGGATTTGGGGCGGCAGCGACGGCGCCGTCTTCCACTCCGTCGGCGCAAACCAAGTTCATCCTCCAGGCGATGGAAGGGGTACAGAAAACTCTGGAGGAATTGTTGCAGAAATTTCCTCCCTGTCAATAGAAGTTCAGCAGTTGAGCACACAGGTGGCTGATTTCGGCGACGTATGCCATGGAGACGACAGCATGGGTGGCTGCGTCATCTTCGTCCATGCCCGCCACGGCGATGTTGGTCGACAAGGGACCACCTCTTCTCCACCAACCACCCCGTCCACCGCCCGTTCAAGCTCGACGCGGGGAGAACTAGGACCGTCAGGCTTTGCCGACACGGTCACCGCGCGGCCACTACCTTCACAATCCGCCGAAGCATGATTTCCCTCGGTTCAACGGTGATACGCCACGGCTCTGGTTCGACTTATGCCACACCTACTTCGATCTGTATCAGACACCACCGGAGCAGTGGGTTGCCATAGTGGTGTTGTACATGGAAGGCCACGCCGCGCTCTAGTGTCAGGCGTACAAGCACGTGCATGGTTTGGGGGATTGACTCTCATTCATGGAGGCAGTGCAGGTGGAGTTTGGTCAAGACGAGTTCGACACTCTACTTCATCGTCTGCATCATCTCAAGTAAACCGCCACTGTCACCGAGCACCGTCTCTCTTTTGAGGCGGTCATGTATCATTTGATTGCGCTGGACCCTCCCCTCAATCAAAAATTCTTTGTGTCCCAGTTCATCATCGACCTCCGCGAGGTTCACACGGGCGTGCATCAACACGCGCCCACGAGTGACTCTCGTGCAACGGCTCTCGCTCGGATTTAGGAGGAGCAATCAGAACACAACAGGCCACGGTGTCGCCCACCAGTGTATGGACGGCCACTGCCCCCACCACTAGTACCCGTGTTCGCCCTCGACCCTGTACAACCACGCAATGATGGCGCCAAGCGAGGACCGGGTGATTTTGGCCGTGAGCGTCAACTAAGGGAGTTCAGGCGCGCAAATGGTCTCTGTTTCAAGTGGGACTCGCGAGCACAAGTGCAATAAGGCGGGACAACTACTGACAATTGAAGTTGGTGATCATGGCGAGCTCCTGTCGGACGAGGCCATCCGAGCGCTTGATTTCTCGATGAGCAATCGGAGGAACCGGCTGGGTGTTATCATATTTCTGTCTATGCGGCAGCAGGCACAGAATCAACAGGAACCATGCAACTGCGAGCTCTGGTGGGCAATCAGGTGATGTTGCTTTTGGTAGATTCAGGCAGTACGCATACATTAGTTAATTCAGCGTTTGCTTTGCGCGCGGGATGCACAGTGCAGGAAGCTGAGCCAGTGACAGTGCGTGTCGCTAATGGAGAAACACTGAAATCAACACAGCAGGTCTCTCAACTACAGTGGTGGTGCCAGAGTAATACTTTTGTGACATATATGAGAGTGCTGCTGGATCTAGGAGCATATGATGCAGTTCTTGGGGTCGATTGGTTGGCTTAGTTCAGTCCATGAATTGCCATTGGGATCTGAAGACCATGGAGTTCCGCTATGGCCTGACAAATATTCAGTTACAAGGGGTGAGATCACCTGGGGAGCCAACACTGACTGAAATTCGAGCTGAGCAACTGTCAAAATGGATTCAGGGCAATGAGGTGTGTGGGCTTTGGCAGTCATCCAGTCTATAGATTCTGTCCAGAACACAAATGAGCCACTGCCCCTACCTTTATAGGCTCTCTTGGATGAGTTTTCCGATGTGTTTCAGGAACCTACCGCACTACCTCCACATCGATCATTTGACCATGCCATACATTTGGAGCCCGATGCCACTCCTCCAAATGTTCGCTCGTACCGATGCTCTCCTCTCCAGAAGGATGAGATCGAGCGTCAGGTGACGGAAATGTTAAAAGCTGGGTTGATCACAAACAATATTAGTCCATTTGCTGCTCCAGTCCTGCTAGTAAAGAAGGAAGATGACACATGGCGTTTCTGCGTCGATTATCGCCGGTTGAATGATATAACTATTAAGAATATGTTTCCCTTACCGGTGATCAATGAACTACTAGACGAGTTGGCGGGCGCGCGTTTCTTTTCAAAACTGGATCTGCACTCTGGTATCCTGACCTACTAGATGAGTTGGCGGGCGCGCGTTTCCCTTAAGTATGTCATTGCCTTTTTAGATGATATCCTGACCTACAGTGAGTCATTTGATGAACAACTGCAACATTTGAGACAGGTCCTCAACACAGTTCGCCAACACTAGTTATATGCCAAATTTTCCAAGTGTACTTTTGCCAAGCCGTCGATCAATTAGTTGGGCCATGTGATTTCAGCTGAGGGAATTGCCATAGAATCTGACAAAACAGAGGCAATCCAGAACTAGCCACAACCTTCTTCACCAACTGAATTGCGTGCAGGGCCCGACGGGATATTATCGCAAGTTTGTTAGGAACTACAGTATCATCACAAAGCTCCTGACCAGTCTCTTGAGCAAGAACAACTTTATTTGGTCTGATGAAGCCACTGCAGCTTTTCAGAAACTAAAACAGGCAATGACTACCACACCTGTGCTCGCTCTACCAGACTTCTCTCTGCCATTCACGGTGGAAACAGACGCATGTGACATCGGGATCGGAGCAGTGCTGTCACAGCAAGGTCACCCCATCACGTTTCTTAGCCGTGCGCTTGGGAGGAATAACAAGAAGTTGTTTGTGTATGAAAAAGAATTTCTCGCAGTCATGATAGCGATCGACCGTTGGCGCCCATATCTTTAGAGAGGCCAATTCACAACTAACTGACCATAAAAGTCTGTGAGCACTGGGCGAACAACACTTGGGCTCGGAGCTTCAGCGGAAAGTATACCTGAGCATATCTCGGATCGGGCCGGGCTTCAGGCCAGGCCAAAAAAAGCCCGGTGCTAAAAACCAGGCCCGAGCCCGGCCCGGCCATCGGGCCTAAAAAATCAGGCCCGAGCCCAGCCCGAGCCCGAGAAAGCCCGACACGGCCCGGTCCGACTACGACTAAAAAAGCGTTTTGTGCAGGCCTGAGCCCGCCCCGACCTGCCCGTCGGGCTCATTTTCCAGGCCCGAGCTCGACCCGATGGCACACTCGGGCTCAGCCCGGCCCGGGATTTTCAGGCCAGGTCGGGTCGGGCCGTCCGGGCCGGGCGGCCCATGGCTAGGTCTAGCGGAAAGCGATGGCTAAATTGGGAGGCCTCCAATTTAAGTTCAAATATTGCAAGGGCATCGATAACACTGCTGCCGATTCCTTGTCGCGTGTGGGACACGTGTTCACAGTCACAACGACGGCGACGTGCCAGCCCTCTTAGATCCAGGAGGTGCGCAATTCGTACCACACTGGCGCCAAGGGAAATGAGCTCCTGCAGGCGTTGGCCATTTGTAGTCCAGACAATCGTGGACATGAGTACCGAGGCATGATCAAATACAAAGGGCGTCTCTAGATTGGGGATAATGCAGCCTTACAAACTAAATTGATCAGTGAGTTACATTCAGCGGCAGCGGGGGGAAATTCAGGTATACGTCCAACTTATTTGCGCTTGAAGAATCTGTTCTTTTGGCTTGGTATGAAGCTGCAGGTCGAGGAGTTTGTCAAACAGTGCAGTGTCTACCAACAGGCCAAGCATGAACATGCACATTCCTATCTGAGCATGGGTGAAGTGACAATGGATTTTATTGAAGGCTTGCCGCGCTCGGAAGGAGCAGACGTGATTCTGGTTCTGGTGGATTGTTTGACAAAGTATTCACACTTCATGCCACTACATCATCCTTTCATAGCAGTACAAGTTGCTTGTGCCTTCCTCGACAATGTTGTCAAACTGCATGGAGTTCCAGAGTCCATCGTGTCTGACCGCGACAAGGTCTTTACCAGCGTGTTTTGGAGGGAACTGTTTGCACTTGTTGGCACGAAGCTCCTTTACACTACAGCCTACCATCCTCAGATGGATGGACAGAGCGAACGGATGAATCAATGTCTCGAGCATTATCTCTGTTGTACTGTTCATGACACACCGCAAAGGTGGAAAAGATGGCTGCCCATGGCAGAGTTTTGGTACAACTCGAGTCATCACAGTGCGATCGGGTGCTCACTGTTCAAAGCTTTATATGGAGTGGATCCAAACTTTGGCGCCTTGCCCAATCTTTTCAATGCAAAGACTCCAGAATCTCTGCACAAGTTGGCCGCTGAGCATCAACAGTTCACTGAGATGCTCAAAGCACATCTCTTGCGTGCTCAGCACAGAATGAAACATCAAGCAGACCGCAAACATATCGAGCGGGAGTTTAGCGTTGGCGATCAAGTTCTCAAACTACAGCCATATGTTCAGTCATTGGTGGTCAGCAGGCCTTGTCCTAAGCTGGCATACAAGTTCTTTGGCCCGTACAAATTCCTCAGCCGCATTGGTTCCCTCGCCTACAAGCTGGAGCTGAAATTCATCTTGTGTTTCATGTTCCGCAGCTCAAGCCATTCACGGCGGATTACTCGCCGGTCTTCAATCAACTTCCAGCACCATCGGACCTCATCGTGGTCGATCTGGTTCCTTAGGCGATCCTGGAGCGCCGCCTCGCGAAGCAAGGTGTTAGTAGGGATAGAGAGGGGGATTGGAATCGATGGATGTTGTATTGAGCCTCGCGGGCGAGTATATATAGGAGTACAGACTTGGAGGGCAGGAAGCCTCTCCTAGAGATAAGGTAGGAGATGGATTACAAATCCTAGACTACCAAATACATGTAACCCAAATATATCTCCAACATCCCCCCGCAGTCGTATTGGTAGCGTTGCGAACAACAGGAGCTTCGTGGATGGTCAGACTGGAGAGAATAGCAGCCGATTGGCTGACATCCCCCCGCAGTCGTCGCAGGAGCGTCGAGGACGGTGTCGTGTCGTGGACGCTTGGATTGTAGAGGAGGCCGATGAGATTCTCAAGCGAGGTGATAGCCCTTTGTGCCATTGTCGAGGTAGCCGAGAGCATGGGTGGTGTAGCCATGACGAGGTAGCCGTGCGAAGTATGGCGGGGTGGCCGGTGTCGAGGAAGTCGCCGTGGAGCCGCGGGCGCAATGAGGCACCGAGTTAGTCATGGGCGCAGTGGTGTCGAAGTAGTGGTGCGCCGGAAAGATGATGTTGACAAAGCGGCGCGCTGGGTTTGCCAAACTCGGGGAGATGTCGTGGACGAAGGCACGCGTCAGTGTTGCCAACACCGGTCATGCGTAGACGGACAAAGTTGATCTTGACAATGCACCGCTCCAGGCTTGCCAGGCCTGGGAACACATTGGGGAAGAAGGCACATGTCGGTGTTGCCAGCATCGGGCATGCGAAGACGAGGACCTGCACAAGCTGTACGGCATGTCGGAGGAGTCAGTGGGGGCCAGTAGAAGAGGACTGGACGACGTTTGTGTTAGAGTTATAATATAAGTCATGTACCCCTTTGTATTTATCCCGTTGTATAAGGGGTTTCCTGCATATGTTCCACACCTGTACATGTATATATATCGGCCTATGGCCTCATGGGAATACAAGTTGCATATTTCCTAACATGGTATTAGAGCTAGGTCAATTTTTTGCACGCTGCAACTCGTGCTATTGATCCACCCCGCGTCGTCACCCCTACGTGACCGCCGCTGCTCTTCCTCCCTTGTTGCCGCTGGATCTCCAGGCCTGCTCCTTCCCTCTGCAGGTCAACTCCAAGCCGGTTTTTCTTCCCATGTTCCGCCCGTGGACCCGCTCTGTGGCACGATCGACAGGACCCGGTCCTTCTCTTTGCATCGAGCGTCTTCTCTGGCTCCCGATCTTTGCCGCCAGACGCTGCTCCCGTCGCCAATCGCCGCCGCCCGTTGCCGATCTCGCTGGATCCCAAACCTGCCGCCAGCCGTCGCCCTCGCCGGATCTCATCGTTAGCTGCCGATCTCCGCCGCCATAGCCAAATTTCGCCGCCGTTCTCCGCCGCCATAGCCAAATTTCGCCGCCGTTCTCCGCCGTCCTCGCCGGATCTCGCCGCCAACTACCGTTTCTGCCTGCTGCTGACTCTCCCGTGCGACTGGATACGGTCTTCGTCGTTCTGCTGCTGCCTCTGCCTTCGTACGTCTGCCTGTTGCCTGCTGGTTGACGAGAAAAAAAAATGTCTGCTACATCGGGCTATGTTGCTGTCCCTCGCTGTCCGGTGATCTTTGATGGTACTAATTACACCGAGTTCACTGGCTTTATGCGCATTCACATGCGTGGCATCCGTCTCTGGGGTGTTCTTTCTGGCGAGGTCTGCTGTCCGTCACGTCCGGTTCCTCCGGTTGCCCCTACTCCGCCGACTCCACTGGTTCTTCCTACGGATGCTAATCAGGCCGCCAAGGATGCGGCTAAGCTTGCTGATGAGGCTGCTGATCGTGCTTATGATGAGAGGGTTTTGGCTTATGAGGAGGCTCTTCAGACGTATCATGGTGCTCTGTCTGTTTACACCCAGTGGCTTGATGATGATGCTCGTGCTGCAGCTGTCCTCACTGCTAGTGTTCTGCCTCAGTTTGCTTCTGAGTTTCTGGGTCTTCCTACTGTCTTTCAGATGTGGACCTGTCTTCGTCAGCGCTATGAGCCCTCTGGTGATGCCTTATACCTTTCTGTGGTTCGTCAGGAGCATGCTCTTCAGCAGGGTGACTCTACTGTTGATGACTTCTATGCACAGAGTTCTGCTATCTGGCGCCAGCTTGATTCTCTCCGCAGTGCTGGTTGTCGTACTTGCCCCTGTTGCCAGGCTGTCCAGGCCAATTTGGAGTTTCATCGCGTCTACGAGTTCCTGTCTCGGCTCCGTAAGGAGTTTGAGCCCCGGCGTGCTCAGTTGTTTGCTCGTGGCCGTATTTCTCTCATGGAGGCGCTTTCAGAGATTCGTGCTGAGGAGACTCGCTTACGTGGTGCTGGTTTGCTGGAGGTTCCCTCTGTGCTCGCTACTCGGGCTTCTTCCACTCCACCTGCTGCACCGACCCCTTCTCGCTCGAGTGCTCCGCCGCTCTTGCCCACTCCTTCTGGAGGCTCAGGTCGCCCCCGTTCACATTGTGACTACTGCAACAATGATGGTCATATTGAGTCCCAGTGCTACACAAAGCGGAAACATCTGCGCAAGGCGCGATCATCATCCTCAGGGACTTCGTCATCTCCTTCAACAGCTTCAGCCATTGCTTTGACTGAGCAGGATATTCTGAGACTTAAGCGTCTGCTCGCGGCTTCAGGTTCTTCCTCGACGGGTACTGCTGGTTCTGTGACTGATGCTTCCCGCACTGAGCAACCGCCCTCTACACAGTCAGGTACATCCCCATGGGTTCTGGACTCTGGAGCTTCTTTTCATATGTCTTCTCATTCTTCCACTTTGTCCTCTCTTCGATCGCTGGATTCTCATGTTCATGTCTTCACTGCTGATGGTACTCCACTTTCTGTTGCTAGTAGAGGCAATCTTTCCACTCCTTATTCTGTTCCTGATGTTGCTCATGTTCCTCGCCTTACCATGAATCTGTTTTCTGCTGGTCAACTTACTGATTCTGGTTGTCGTGTCATCCTTGACGTTGACTCTTGTTCTGTCCAGGATCGTCGCACGCACTCTGGTTGGGGCTGGCCCTCGCCACCGTGATTCTCAGGGTCATTGGGAGTTGGACTGGCTTCATGTTCCTTCCGCTGCCACCACCATTGCCAGTTCCTCCGCTTCTGTCGCCTCCGTTACTGGTTCCTTCAAGCAGTGGCATCATCGACTTGGTCATCTGTGTGGTTCTCGGTTGTCGTCTTTAGTTCGTCGAGGTCTTCTGGGGTCTGTCTCAGGAGATGTCTCTTTAGAGTGTCAGGGTTGTCGTCTTGGCAAGCAGATTCAGTTACCATATTCACATAGTGAGTCAGTGTCTAAGCGTCCTTTCGATTTAGTTCATTCTGATGTATGGGGTCCGGCTCCTTTCGCTTCGAAAGGTGGTCATAAATACTATATTATTTTCATAGATGATTTCTCTCGTTACACATGGCTTTATTTCATGACTTCTCGTAGTGAGGTGTTGTCTATTTATAAGCGTTTTGCTGCCATGGTTCATACTCAGTTCTCTTCACCCATTCGTGTTTTTCGTGCTGACTCCGCTGGCGAGTATATCTCTAAGATGTTGCGTGGTGTTCTTGCTGAGCAAGGAACTCTCTCTCAATTCTCTTGTCCTGGTGCTCATGCTCAGAATGGTGTGGCTGAGCGAAAGCATCGACATCTTCTTGAGACGGCTCGTGCATTGATGATTGCTGCCTCTCTCCCGCCTCATTTTTGGGCTGAGGCCGTCTCCACCTCCACCTATCTTATCAATATACAGCCTTCCGCTGCTCTACAGGGTGGTGTTCCTTTCGAGAGTCTTTTTGATCGTTCTCCCGATTATTCGATGCTTCGCTTGTTTGGTTGTGTTTGCTATGTTCTTCTTGCCCCTCGCGAACGCACCAAACTGACCGCTCAGTCTGTTGAGTGTGTCTTCTTAGGCTACAGTGATGAGCATAAGGGCTATCGTTGTTGGGATCCTATCGGTCGTCGGATGCATATCTCTCGAGATGTGACTTTTGATGAGTCTCGTCCCTTCTACCCACGCCCATCTTCCTCGATTTTTTCAGTGGAGGATATCTCTTTCCTCACTTTTCCTGACTCACCTATCACCCCCGTCGCGCCTGTGCCTATTCGTTCCACTCCCTCTGCTTCTCCACCTCTAGTCGATTTGCAGCCACCATCTTCTCCGGTCTCCTCGCCTAGCATGTCACCGGATTCTACACCTTCATCTCCGGTGACTTCTTCGTCGCCACCCCCCGATTCTACCTTGGCGATTCCTCCTTCTATTGTTCCCTCTTTTCCTCAGCATTACACTCGTCGTTCACGACCTGTGGATGCCTCATTGGATGAGTCGTCCTCTTCCTCTCAGCCTACTTATGGCTTGCGTTCTCGTCCTCGTCCGCCTGTTGATCGCTTTGGATTTCCCACCGCTGGTGCTGCTGTTCTTGAGCCGACTTCTTACCGTCAGGCTGTTGTTCATCCTGAATGGCAGTTTGCGATGGCAGAGGAGATTGCTGCTCTTGAACGCACTGGTACCTGGGATCTTGTTTCTCTTCCTCCCGGAGTCCGTCCCATCACTTGTAAGTGGGTCTACAAGGTTAAGACTTGCTCCGTTGGTTCTCTTGAGCGTCACAAAGCTCGTCTTGTGGCTCGTGGTTTTCAGCAGGAGCATGGTCGTGATTATGACGAGACTTTTGCTCCTGTGGCCCATATGACCACTGTTCGTACACTTCTTGCCGTTGCCTCTGCACGCCACTGGTCTATATCTCAGCTTGATGTTAAGAATGCCTTTCTTAATGATGAGCTGCGTGAGGAGGTGTACATGCAGCCACCACCTGGGTATTCTGTTCCTGATGGCATGGTATGTCGTCTTCGTCGCTCTCTCTCTATGGCCTTAAGCAAGCCCCTCGCGCCTGGTTCGAGCGTTTTGCCTCTGTGGTCACTACTGCTGGTTTTTCAGCAAGTGCTCATGATCCAGCATTGTTTATTCACCTTTCTCCTCGTGGTCGGACTCTTCTTCTTCTCTATGTTGATGAAATGATCATCACTGGGGATGACCCCGAGTATATTGCCTTTGTAAAGGCCCGTCTTAGTGAGCAGTTTCTTATGTCTGATCTTGGACCTCTTTGCTACTTTCTTGGGATTGAAGTCTCTTCTACCTCTGATGGCTTTTTTATATCCCAGGAAAAGTATATCCAGGATCTTCTTGCTCGTGCTGCTATTACTGACGAGCGCATTGTTGAGACTCCTATGGAGCTCAATGTTCACCTCCGTGCTACTGATGGTGATCCTCTCCCTGACCCGACGCGTTATCGTCATCTCGTTGGCAGTCTTGTCTATCTAGCTGTCACTCGTCCGGACATCTCTTATCCGGTTCATATTCTGAGTCAGTTTGTCTCTGCTCCCACATCGGTTCACTATAGTCATCTCCTTCGTGTTCTCCGATATCTTCGGGGCACGATCTCTCACCGTCTATTCTTTCCTAGCTCCAGTTCTTTACAGCTTCAGGCCTATTCGGATGCTACGTGGGCTAGTGATCCTTCTGATCGCCGTTCACTTTCTGCTTACTGTGTTTTTCTTGGCGGTTCTCTCATTGCCTGGAAGACGAAGAAACAGATTGCAGTTTCCCGTTCGAGTGCTGAGGCTGAGTTGCGAGCCATGGCTCTTTTGACGGCAGAGGTGACTTGGTTACGGTGGTTACTTCAGGATTTTGGTGTTTCTGTCACTACACCGACTCTGCTCTTATCTGACAGTACAGGTGCTATTAGCATTGCGCGCGATCCTGTGAAGCATGAGCTCACCAAGCATATTGGTGTTGATGCTTTCTATGTGCGTGCTGGTGTGCAGGATCAGGTTATTGCTCTTCAGTATGTGCCTTCCGAGTTACAGTTGGCGGATTTCCTGACGAAGGCCCAGACTAGAGCACAACATGGCTTTTATCTCTCCAAACTCAGTGTTGTTCATCCACCATGAGTTTGAGGGGGGGTGTTAGAGTTATAATATAAGTCATGTACCCCTTTGTATTTATCCCGTTGTATAAGGGGTTTCCTGCATATGTTCCACACCTGTACATGTATATATATCGGCCTATGGCCTCATGGGAATACAAGTTGCATATTTCCTAACAGTTTGCGGCGCCAATCGACGTGGGGCCGATGTCGTCAACGGTGGTCGGAATAGACGAAGTGGTCGGGGAAGATGACGGCGACGCTGGCGATGAGCTAGTGTTGGATGAAGACGAAGGGGGTGGACGGGCAGCGGGCTCGGGTGAGTGAGCGGCAGCGGCTGGGTTAGGAGCGCGACAGCGATGCTCAAAGTGGGCGAGGAAGAACCCGACATCGTAACGAAGACTGACGCGGACGGTGGTGTTCCCGCGCCGACGGAGGCGGCGCTCCGTCGGCGCGGCACATACCATGGGAAGTCGACGTGCAGGGACGGCGGAGTGGACCGCAGGCTGCGGCTCTACGGCCTGAAGGGGCGACGCAGTGACAGCAGGCGGGTCGGGGTGACGGCGGGAAGACCTCGGGGGTCGGCGGCGGTAGTGGGCGATGCAATCCGCTCTATGATCAGTGAACCAAAAAAGAAAAAACCGGCCAGACGGCCGGTGGACAGAAAACTGATCAAGAGATCGGAAAAACTCGCCAGGGCAGCCGATCACAGATCGGCGGACGAATCCTGCTACGGGTCGCGGCCCCCGGCGAAGATCATGGAGATCCTCCCTGGGGGCGGCGCGTTGCGGAAGCGTGCGGTGGCTAGGTCTAGGAACTTGCGGCTGATACCATGTTAGAAGGGATAGAGAGAGGGAGATTGGTGGAATTGATGGATGTTGTATTGAGCCTCGCAGGCGAGTATATATAGGAGTACGGACTTGAAGAGCAAGAAGCCTCTCCTAGAGATAAGGTAGGAGACGGATTACAAATCCTAGATTACCAAATACATGTAACCCAAATATATATCTCTAACACAAGGGAACGTGGCGATTCCTCAAGTCTTGGTGCACTCTGTCCGGCCAGCGTGACCTGGGTTCTCTATCGATTCCCTTCCTCCAGCCTTCATCCCCCTTTCTTCTACCTCAAGCTCACGTTCCTCTCTGGATCCCCATCTCTCCTCTAGTCCGATCCGCGAGGGTCGTTACACTTTTGAGGAAAGGTTGGTACAGTTGTGGCCTTATGATGGTTAGAGGAGGTTGGTGAAGCATCAGATCTTAGGATTGTATGGTTGAAGTATATGTGAATCAGTCAACCTTCTCCATCAGTTTGGACTTTTGGTTTAACTGGCAGGTGCTTGAAATTTAATATGCTATTAGTGCCAAAAGGTCTTGGGTTCAAGTGTCGACTTTCGCATCTAAATAAAAAAATTGCTTGCCCTCTTTTTGTCCCTTTTTAGGCCTTATCAAGCCACAACTAAGAGGGGGTGTTGAAGTATATGTAAATTACCCAACCTTCTCCATCCATTCGAACTTATGGTTGTACTGGTTGGTGTGCATGGCACTTAATATGTATGGTATAGAGCTTGAGAATGACATGCTGATCTCGTTATAACTACCCTATGTTATGCTGTGAATGGAGAAGAGACGCATGGGAGGTTAAATCGGAGGTCCACTGGAAAGGGGATGTCATTTCCGTGAGTTGAGAGTAGTGTCTGACAATGATATGCTAGGTGGGAACACATGCTATTAGATTGGCAAACAATAGTAGTGAAGAGTCCTTGGTATTTCGCTTGTGAGATGTGTGTCATGGCGGTAGTATATTGGTGACATAGGGTTAGGTTTTAGGACCTCTCTCTTAACACATGTGAAGAATTGAGGGCAATAACTAGTAAGTTACATACCATTGGAAATTTGCAACTGATACCTTGATGCAAAATAGTTAATCCCTCAGTCCCAAAATATAAGGCCTATCATGATTTGTTAAGACAAGGTCTTGACCAACAATTACTCCATTCGTACGTGATATGTGTGATGCAAAATCACAATCATAAGTACTTCTGCATGCGAATTCTAGTGAGATCAATTTTATATCATAAATTCTATGTTTATGGAGTAATTGTTGTTCGAAGCCTTTATCTTAATGAATCAAAGTACACCTTATTTGGGGCCAGGGGTATATTGGTGACAATTGTTACCCTAATTTATTGGTAACGCATATAACCCTAATTTATCAGGCAGTAGCATGGAAATGGAAGGGTAAGTACGTACCTTTCTCATGAAAAGACAATTTAGACTTGCAAATCCATTCATCTACATGTTTAATGTGAGGGACAGTCAAGTATGTTCTTATGATTTCTACTTTTGCTTGTTGTCTCTGTTACTTGCACTGGGAATATGGTATCTTTCATGTTTGGAAAATTGGCTCACTGATGTTGTGAGCACGTGCATACTGGAAAACACAGCGCAATATATGGTTCAAAGAAAGACTTGTTTTCACCAGGCAAATGAGAAACCAGTGCTATTTTTTTGTTAGCAAAATCTTTTGGTATTGTAAAGTGCTTCCCTTAGGTTTCTAGCAGCTAACTTGAGGTTGGTTGCATGATCTTTCTTGACATGTCTGTTTATTTAGTTTACAAGGATGGAGGAAAAGATGAGAAAAAGAAAGAAGAGAAAATAAATTGGGAAAACAAGAACTGCGTTTCAGGCATGAAATGCTACTTTGTTCGCACAGAGTCTGGATGGAATATGGATGAACCTTACATACTGTCTGGCAAGACAATCAATCAGGCTCGCAAACTATTCATGCACATACATACCGCTCCCACCTTGGCGAAATATATGGCCAGGTTTGTTCTAATGTTATTGAATAGTACCAGTCTATTGATGTTGTTTTGTTGTTAAATGAATGATACATTGTTACTACCTTGATGGGAGTATTCTTAGAAACAAGCAAAAAGAGGCATATTTCAGCAGGCTAAAGTTCCATTTAATTGGAAGATAAGCTTGTATATGGGAAATCCCACTACCTAGGTTTTCTGTTTCCTTGTCCCCATGCTGCTGCTGTTGAACTATTTAAAACCCTCTAAACAGACAAAACCCTGATTTTTGATGATAATTTGCTGTCCCCATGGCTGTTGCTGTAGTTTCTCTGTTTAAAACTTGTGTTCTTCCATTGGATGTTGCAGGTTTGCTTTGATACTATCGAAAACTATCACAATGGAGGTTGATTTATCAGCGGTTCATGTTATACAGCTTGATGATAAACCTTGCAGCGTAAGTCTCTCGTTCCACTGTATTTGATCTTGCTTCTGAAATGTAAACTTATCTCAATGTGGTATTTCAGGATGAAAATGGGGGCATTGTTCAACGAGATGGGGAACTCCTGATCCATACTGATGGAACTGGCCTAATATCTGAAGATTTGGCTGAGAAATGCCCAACAATTATGTACAAGGGAAAACTTTTGAAGTCACAAGTTTGTGCACTTTCCCTTCATGCCTTACACCTTTATAGTACTCCCGCCGATCCATATTACTTGTCGCTCAAATGGATGTATCTAGACATATTTCAGTGCTAGATACATTCATTTGAGTGACTACTAATATGGATTGGAGGGAGTAGAATTTATGAACCTTAGTTGTAATATATTTTCTTACTTACGTAGAATTTTTTTGGCTCCTCTGATATTTATTGTTTTGTGAATGATGAAGCAAACGTGAATTATGGTTTACTAGATCACTGTGTGGTGTATGCATACCAAAAAAACTTGGATAAACAAGATCCCTTACTATTGCTAAATAATACACCATGATGGCAGAACCACATTTAAACTGGCTCAGGTGGTTAAATAAATAAACATTTTTTTAATCTTCAGGGAATTGGTTTGATTGCAGTCTGGGTATTAAACTGTTAATCTCCCCAAGATTCAGGGGGTTAAATAGACTCCTTCCTTGTTTATAGAAGGGACATTTCAGCATGCAACTTTTCTGCTTTCAGATTGTTCATATCACTGCACTATTCCTTTTGGGTTCCTTTAAAATTAGATTGCATTTGAAAACACAAATATTGTAAAGGTTTATGCATATGGTTACTGTTACCATATTCATTTTCTTTCTTGTTCCAACTGAAGTATCTTTCACTGCTCATTCCTTATTTTTCAAAGAATTCCATTAGATCAACTGCTACTAGTAATTTCTATATCTGTCATTCATGTACAAAACGACTACTGCTGCATTTCCTCTATAAATGTCCCCCCTCGTGGAATTCACGCTCTTCAGACTTCAGCAAGGATTGCTATTGGCAGTATTTTATTCTAACTCTTCTAGCGAACATCTTATTGCTTTATTATGCCTTGTTCAGGATGTTCAGGCTTGTGATGATACACTTATGACTTCTCCCCATGCGAAGAAACAACGGTCTATTGCCAGTAAACCTGTATTGTGTTAACCATGTTCTGATATACTGCGTTATGAATGTGTCATGATTTAACTAATATATTTGTTGTTTCTTATCTGTTCTTCTCTAGCCTCTTCTTATTCAGTTCCGGATGTTCTATAAAGGATCAGCTGTTAAGGGAACTGCATTAATTGACAGAAGGGTATGGATTAAGAGTTTCAGACATTGTACCACTTCAAATTCAAATTACTAGTCTTATTATTGGTTGCCTTTTTTTTAGCGAATTCGGGCGGGAGCAAGTGTGCTTCTTCTTTTGATCGTTATAGCAGGATGGTCTTAGTTTTGTTATGGGTCTGAAGTTCAGTTTAGTTGTACACTTTTATGAGCTCAAGCATAATTTCAAGAAATGCACTAGTTAGCTGTTCTTCATATGGGATAGACAGATTGGAGAAGCTATTACCACCTTTTATACCAGTTTACTGATATCAGCACAATTTCTTTGGTTCATGTTGATTTTCTCAGCGGCATGGTTACATAGCACGTGTTGGTGATTCTTCATTTGTCTTTCTCCAATATACGCATTTACTATACAGTTTTGAAGTTTACATAGCACATGCTCTTATTATCTTATCTTGTCCAAACTTTGGACACTTTCTAAAGAATAATTTTATTTTCTGTTGCAGCTTCCTCCTGGAACTATTCTTATACGGCCATCAATGATAAAAATAAAATCTGATCCAAAATTATGTGGTGTACAGTCCGTTAACTCTTGGGAATTGATAAAAATGAAAGCTGATCCAAAATCATATTGTGTCCAGTCCGTCAACTCTTTGGAAATAGTGACAACGAGGTATGCCATGAACCTTTGAGCTGCACTGTTACATTTAGGTATTAAGTACATACTTAGTTACACGTCTGAATACTATTGATTGCTATGTCTAGGCATGTTGTTGGAACTTTAAAGCCTCCTGGAAGTATTTATTTAATCCATTTTTTCGAGAAAACGCAAAAGATTTTTGTGTTTCATTGCATTGAAAAGATAGAATTTTGTTACAACCCTCCTAAGAGGCCAAGTTCTGGTAAGAACAGGAAAAATTAGTGTACATCCCAGGTGGTTGGCAAGATGACCCGCAGACCATGGGCACCAGCTCGTGTCCATTGCCCGGCTTCATCCTTGATCTTAGAGACCAGGGCATGGACGAGAGGCTGGGCACCGTCGAATATGCACTCGTTGCGCTGCTTCCAGATCATCCACGGCGTCAGGAAGGCAATGGAGGCGAGACCCTTGCGCATCTGTGTAGGCGTGTTATGCTTGGCGTGGAGCCACCAAGCCATGAGGGTATCTTCCTCGTTTGGGCCTGTGTTGGTCATCCCGAGCCAAGCTAGGACCTCATGCCAAGTCTGTCTGGCGAAAGGGCACTCCAGGAGTAAGTGACGCATCATCCTGGGAGCCTGGTCGCACAGTGGGCATCGGGGCTGGTGCTGGAGACCATGCCTAGCGAGGCGATCAGCAGTCCAGCACCTATCAAGGCTGGCCAACAAGTGGAAAAATTTCACACGTGGCGGCGCCCAACTCTTCCAGATAAGCTTCCAAGAGAAGCAAGTTGTGGATCCCTGGAATGTGGCGAGGTAGCAGGAGTGGGCAGTTTAGGTGCCGGAGGCCGTCCCACTTCCAAACAAGCTGGTCGGGGGCATCCGAGAGCAAGAAGTGTTCGATCGCCTGCCAGACTTGCACGTATTGGCCAATCTCGTTAATGCCAACGGTCCTATGAATGTCTTGTGCCCAGCTATGGCCCTGTATACCTTCAATCCTTATCGGTGGCATTACAGATTATGCACAATAGTCAAGTGAACTTATTTTGTTGCGGTTCACTGTGATTTTGTGTGGCTATGCTTCATTTCTCCTGTCCCAAGTCGTTTCTAGAATTCCGGTTGAAACAAGTCCCTCCTAGGTTTAGTTTCTCCTTTGTATCAGTCCTACAAAATAACTGTCAAAAATTGTATGTGGTCGCAACAGGGAAAAGTCTTTTCAATTTGAGGAATAAGAAAATCTGAACCCACAGAAAAATCTCCGGAGTTTCTCATTTTCGCAAAAAAAAAACGTTCCAAGAGTTTGCACTGTATACTCGATTCTTTTCAAAGGAAAGCACATATTCCAAAAATAGAATGTTCTTGGTTGACTTGTTATTCGGAATTTATTTTATAATTTCACTAATAAAATCCTTCCTTTCTTGCTTGGTTTGGAACGTTAATGAAACCCACTGGCAAGTCCGGTAAACAGCAGGTTGAGTTTACCCGGAGTGGGGTGTTGATAACTTGATATCGAACTTAGCTTTGGTGCCTTAGAAGCTCTGTCCCACAAACCTTTCAAATCACCGCACTTGTTCTTCATTTTTCACACCTATACAAATAAAAAATATACTCTCTCCGTTCCAGATTATATCGCACATAAGTTTTCTGGGCATATTCCATATTGTAGTGCGTAATTGCAGCGCAACCGATTTTGGATGAAAATAGCCTCGCCTTATCCCCTTCCTCCCGCACCAGCACCACGATGATTGAGGACCACAGTGGCTGGAACGACGCATCTCCCTCGCCGCCCTCTTCCTCCCCACCACCTCCGGGCGCACAGCGGTGCTCCGGTGAGCTCTGGATCAACCTCCTCTCCTCTGTGCCGACGAGATCCAGGAGATAGTGATGACGAGGTGGTCAAAAGTGTGATGTGTGGACACCCATGACCCGTGGACGTCGGTCAGAGCGCACCATCGCCCGCCTGTGAGAGTGAGCCACTCCGAGCACTCCGCCGTTCGCCCATCCACCTTCCATGGGTGCCAATCGACTTCCTCAAGCGCTGTCTACCTCTTTCTTGGTCTTCTCCTCCCAACACGGTGAGCAGCTTTGCGTTGGGTTCAAGGTCGATGCCAACGAGGCTGGGCGATCATTGGTCATGGAGCGGCAGTACGCTGGCGCTAACTTCATATGCGGTAGCGGCGGCGGCTCACAGGTGCTAGAGGCGCCTTCTGCGCCCATGGCCGATGGCTCCGCATTAGCCACGGCCGGCGTCTCCGCGTCGAGCGCGTCCATGGGCGGCGCCGCTGCGTTCTTGGCTGCACCCCCGCTTGCCTGGCCGGATTTGCTTGCTGGTCGTGGACACTTGCGTCATGTGAAACAGAGGCCGGAGTACAGCGTACTAGTACTTCTTACACGTGGGCTGGGGACTTTCTCGTCCAAAATTTAGCGCCAGCACATACATTGGTACCTGGGCTAGGAACTATGCGCACTACAATCTGGGATGGAGGGAGTACATGTTAATATCAGGAAAAAGAAAGCAGCGGGTTTTTTCTTTGACGGTTAAACATGCTGTTTAGTTTTTTTAGCTATGACTAAGATTACTTGCTTTTGCTCGATAGTTTAAACTTTTTGATGAGTTCATTTCTGCATGAAACTTGATGCGGTAGCATTTGGCAACTCATGGTGTAAGACTTTGGTGGGTATTGGTTAAGTGGGGAGGTAAGAGCGTATTAAAGTGTGAGCAGGAGTGCCTACCTTTCTGCAACAGATTAAGCCATGTGAATTAGGACATGTTGATTGTGCTTGGTTCACAAGAGGTGTAATATTATTATTTTTGTTTCCTCAGCACTAAACCAAAAAGGACATTAACATCAAAGCTCTTGATTGCACTACTTCGCTATGGAGGAGTTAAAGAAGAGTTCTTTATGGAGCTTCTAGAAAATGCAATTGAAGGGGCTGAGAACGCTCGTTGTGATTATGAAGACGCACTAAACAGTTAGTAGCATATGTTCCATGCACTACATTTTATGAATTGCCACATATATGTGCTTCTTTCTGCTCTTATCTTACTGTTAGGCTATGATAGTCTGCCATTTACATTCACCTGCTTGCATTTGATACAAACCTCTTTTGGATCTGGTCCTTGCAGTTGCATTTGTCTATGCGGACATGGAGGATTCGATATCAGCACGAATGATTTTGTCTGGAATTCCACTAGAAGATGCATATTTGCAGTCCAGGCTGGCTATCATGGCTCAACAAGAAAGAAAGGGAATCAAGCAAGGAAAGCTACCAATCAGTGATTGCTTTTATTTGATGGGTACAACAGATCCTACAGGGAAACTCAAAGCCAATGAAGTTTGTGTGATCCTGTAAGTGGCAGACATACTCTTTTCGATCTGCATGCCTTTTGAATTCTGTTATGTGTATATTCCCTTGATCCATGATTTTACTGGTCACACCATTTAGGAGTTTCTGAAGACACAGCTATTTTATTGATATTTAATGTTTATGAAGAAACCTCAGATAGGCAGCCCTTGGGACCGCACATGCCCTTTTTTAGTAGAAGTGTGCCCACACGACGTGAGGCTCTCACACCTCTGCTATTTTGTTAGCGTGTATATTGTACTCACAAGTCACAAGGATATGCATATTCATGTGTGCGGACTGGAAAGTATTTTTAATTACAGTTCTAGAAATGGGTGTGTTAGTTGACCTAACTGTGCTTCTGGTTGAAAAGAAGAGTTGTTAACCACTGATAATCATAATATGCTTTCATTATGACTTAATTCTTTGATAAAACTGATTATAAGATCATAACCATATGTGGGTATTTGGGGCTTCAACCTGTTGTCTTGAGGGAGTATTTTAATGTCATTATTCCTTTCGGTTGGTCAGATATAGACTGACCTGACGTTATATAGTCTAAAGGGAGATTGAGATTTAATTTGTATGACTATTTGTAATTAGAAAAGTCTGTAAGAGATATTTTGGGTTCCTAAAAGGTTTTGATATCGTGGAAGACATTACAAACGTCCATTCTGTAGATGGTCTTAGGGTCCTTAAAACATCGATCGTGGTGCAGCCATTATTTATTCGAGTACTGCTGATGTTTGAAAGCAGTTCCTTTTTTTCTGCATCTAGATTCAAGAATTTTTTGTTTTCTCAAATAAAAAACATTTCTTTTCCTCTCTCCTTTTTCTGTTTGTTACTTACTTTATATGCTTTTATTAAACAGTGACAATGGACCATATTGTGGAAATGTGCTTGTCTATAAACATCCTGGGTTACACTTTGGTGATATACATGTCTTGACATCAAGATATATCGAGGATATACATGACGTAGTAGGATATTCCAGATATGCTATACTTTTCCCTACCTCTGGCCCACGATCTTTGGCCGATGAGATGGCCAATAGTGATTTTGATGGGGACATGTATTGGGTCTCAATAAATGAACAGGTCAGTTCATTCCTAATTGACATTTTATTTTGAATCTTCATTGGAAAACATTATCTTCCATGGCCCGTTTCAGACCTCAATAACCAAAGTGGCCCTTCTTTTTTCAAGGAAAAGCGCCACTTTGGTCATTACCCTTAAAATATTAACTATGTTAGCTTCTTCATTTTTTACTTCAGCCATTCATGTCCTAGCATTACAACTAATCACTTATCCTAGTCGAGCCTTTGGCAGTTTCTGAACTATATATAGGTTTTCTAATACATGCTTTGTTACTGTTAAGCTTCATGCACTAGCCAACGCAACCAAAAGTCCGAACTGATGGAAAGGGCTAGTGCAGTCCACATATAATGTAACAGTTACCACATTGGCTACTATAGATCATCAACTCATGTGTATCATTGCAGTAGTGATGAAGCATTAAAAAATGGTTTTGGTATTGTAGCAATAACACATTATGCCTTTTAACCTCTCAATGTATTGTCCTGCTTTGATTGTAAATATGCCATTTTCAGTTATTAAAGCAGTTCAAGCCTTCTAAACCATGGGAATGGGGCCAAGTAAATAAACCAATACAGGCCGAGAAAAAGTGTCTTCTGGATTTAGATGAACCCCTGCTCGAGAGGAGTTTGTTTCATGAATTCTTAAAAGCAAGATTTGCACGCAGGTATTCATATCAAGTTGATTTATTATTTTTCTGATTTATGCTGATAATCATTACAAATTCACAAGTGTCTGTTTTTAAAACAGCACTTCAGAATGTATGTGTCACTAGGATACAATTTTCTTCTGAAGATGAGTTTTGCAGCAAGAATCTTATTTAGAGGACAAATTTCTTGTTACGCTGCTTGTGCATGAGACCGGGGATTGGCGTATATGTTACGCGTGGCTTGTGCATTTTGATAGGTGAAAAATGTAATATAGCCATCATTCAAATGAATTAATTCACATGTAGCTGTCTTTCTTCATTCCACCTGGGAAATGCTTCGTGTTCCCTCCGTCCCAAAATTCTTGTCTTTGATTTGTCTACATATGGATGTATTTATTCACATTTTAGTGTTAGATACATCCGTATCAAGATAAATTTAAGACAAGAATTTTGGGACAGAGGGAGTACATGTTATCAGTCTCAACTGGAGCAGACCCTATCTGTTGGGTAACAATTTCAGTTTTTTTTCTTCTGATTTTACTGTTCACTCGAGCTCATTTGAGCTTGAGCTGAGAAACATCACGACCGTGTTGTATGCCCTATTTATTACTGCTTGTTTAGTTTTTTTTCTCGAGAAAACGCAAGAAGAGCTTGCATTTCATTGCTTTATTTTTGAGTTTTTCACATGGTTTTATTTCTTTCCGGCTTTTACCTGTTAATGTTTTCAACTAGAAAAATAAAGCATGGATCCGTGTAGTTCTTGGATTCCTGCTGTCAGCGGCCTGCTAAACTATCAATATACAACCTTTTGTAATATTGTATGATCTAACTCTTGTTTGGAATTTTCCTACTTTCAGTAATGCACTTGGCGCAGCAGCTGATACTTGGTTAGTATATATGGACCGACTGTTAACAGATGGTGTTGATGAATATGAAAGTAATATACTAGAAAAAAAGATAAAGAAGTTGGTTGATATTTATTATTTGGCCCTGGACGCTCCAAAGGCCGGGACCAAGGTTAATTCCATTCCTGTGTTTACGCAATCTGTAGTTTCAAATGCTTTTATGCACTATACTATATAGCTCCATGTGCATCACCCTTCCATATTATTGTTTATTATCATATTTAGAATTTAACTGCTAGATGTCCAGATATCATCCGTTTGGCTAACATCTAATAGAAGGGAACTTGAATGAACTGTTCTCTTATAAAAGATAGACCACCTTGCCTAATTAATTAGGTGTATTGTAGTATCCAGCATGGTTAAGTACTCCCTCCGTCTCATAATATAAGAGCGTTTTTGACACTAGTGTAAAAAACACTCTTATATTATGGACGGAGGGAGTATTTTTTTAAATCGGACTTCAAATTCAATATGCACTAGAAGTAAAAAAGGAATAGGTTTTCTGATGAATGGTGGCAGTTATCCTTTTATTTTCTTCTTTCATTTTGCTTTACCATCTGTCAGATTTTTCACATTTTTGTTAGTGCTGACACAGAATGAGTTTGAAATTTTACATAGTTAGAGTAAATTGCTAGAATGTTTTGTCAGAATAGTTACATATTAATTTGGTTCTTAAACTAAACACAGCTGCATGACCTGTATATATTTCCCCTCCCTGCTCTCTCTTAGTTCTCTCTCTCCTCCCCTGCTCTCTCCTGTATATATTTCCCTCTCATGTACATATTTTCCTATTAATATATTTACTGTCAGGCCCTCCCCTAGGGTTTTCGCTAAAAAGAAAGAGGATGATCTGTACCATATGTTGGTTACTCGTTTGATACTAGCTCCGTTCCTAAAGATAAGATGTTTTGCAGTTTAATTTAAACTGCCAAAACGTGTTACATTTAAGAATAGAGGGTGTACCTGTAAGGCAAAAGTTGACCACATGCAAAGCATTTATACTAAACAGTTTTAAGCCTTTTCTAATCATCTTCCTTCCCTCAACAGATCAATGTCCCTGCTGAGCTGACAGCAAAAAAGTATCCACACTACATGGATCGAAAGGAAAGCTACCATTCGACATCCATACTAGGAAAAATTTATGACGAAGCAGAAAAAAAGCAATCTGAGAAAGTTGAACCAGTCGGTAAGTTGCTACTTCATTTAGCTCTTTCTTGTTGCGTTTTCACTTCTATTTTTATTTAGCCAGTTTTTTTACATTACTACAGTATGTAACTTCAATCGCTAGAGCTTTTGTGTGTGTGTGTGTGGGGGGGGGGGGGGGGGTGTTGTTCATGATATGAGATCTTCATTACCGAGGTGGCACATCTCAGATGTGTTGAGATGCTGTCAGATGGGAGAGCGGGTGGCTGCGATGTGAAAACAGCGCAGTAGCTGGAGCGCCAGGGAGGAGGCCAGATAGCGTGGCCAAGCTCCGCCGCGCGTTGCTGCCGTCGAACTCGACACGCACGAGCTCCTATGAGGAAGAAGACATAGACGCAGGAACGTATAGCGGAGTGAGGGGAAGCTCCAGGACAAGGCTTTCAAGGCGAGGAGGAGGTGGTGGCCGCGCGGTCGAAGAACTGCAGCGTCGTTGGCATGAACTGAGCTCTGGCTGCTCTCTCGGCATACAGGAGGAGAGAGGGGCTGCGGCTGACGAGCGGGCCCCACTGGTCAAATACCGCTTTGACCTCGTTCACGTCAGCAAACACCTGAGCAAACCCACCTAACACGATTTCTGAACGGTATTGTATAGATAAGGGGGTTAAGAGAGCAGAAAGAATGGTCACAGGGGGTTATGTGAACCATCCATTCTGTTCAGGGTAGTAAAATGGATTTTTTTTTTCGAGAAGAAATATAGTGACAGCAATATGGCAAGACCAGGGTCTATCCTTTTTGTTCCGATGGCATGCAGCTCCTGATTTTGTTGTTAGCTGTTCGGTCAGATGACATTAGGTACTTAAAAAACAGTAATTTCTTGTTTGTGTTTTGGTCTTGTTATAATCAGAGATATCGTTGGACCCGCGTTTCACGGCGAGAGCAGCATCTTCAGGATACAAGTACCTGAACCTCTGGACAGGCCGTTATCAGGAGTACTTGAACGAGAGTGGGCCACTGATTGACAATCAAGACAAGGAAGAAACAGACCTGAAGTTCAAAGAACTCTACCTAAAATACAAATACGTAAGTTCCCAGTCTTCTGCTGGACAACAGCAGCAGCATAACCGAGGCTCCTACAAAAGCATTCTGAAACGGCTCATTTCGTCTTGCAGATGCTCTACGATGCCGCTGAATTCGAGCAAACGCAGAGGAACCTTGACGAAGTGTTCGACGAGGCATGCACAATCTACCAGATCGTCTATGAGAAAGCAGCGAGGTTTAAGAAGGCTGGGAGATGCAACTTCGTGTGGAATGTGGCGGGCCGTGCGCTGTGCCATTTCTACGCTCTTGAGACCGAGGGCGACAAGGTGCTTGTCCCGTTGACGGTCGCTCGGAATCTTGCCAAGAAGCGCCGAAGGTAGCAGCGATTCAACGGGCTGTGAATTTGACTCCATGTTGTATAAAGTATGTATCTATTGCGGCGGGTAATATCAGGTGTGGACGTTTCAAACCTATATATGGGTTCAGTGTAGGCTGTATATATTTTTACCCGCTTCAAGCTGTGGTGTGTAGTGTGCGCTCGAAGTGCGTGTTGATATGTATGCATCTATCTACGTATTGCTACCAAGAATCCCACTTGTAATCAGAGATTGCATGCCATTCCCTGTTGATTGCATGTCATCCCTCTGTATGTATATTTTGATCAGAACCATAATGTTAATGCAATGCACCGTGTATCCAGATACAATATCACAGTGCAAGCTGGTGTTGCTAGTTTTGGTTGTTTATACTTGGTGTTTGGTTCAGTGCTGTTCTACAAAGAGGATCCAGTGCACTGAACCCACTTTCGGTCGCAAGCGAAAAGAAATAAAATACTTTGAAACAAAGCAAATTCACAGTTTAGTTTAAGAAAAAAAAGCAATTTGACTGTATTGAGAGCGTGAGGCAAGTGTTTCATATCTGTAAATCTTAGTAACGACGTAAAGCTACTTTGTACTATGTTTGTAGACGACCACGCATTTTCCTACGCCATTCGGCCGCATCAGAAGTGCTTTGATCGGTCCCGTACACAAAAAGCAACCCACGCGTGTCGTGAGGTCATCCGAGGTGCGCCTATGAAATATATTTGCATATTCAAATTCTGAGATTGCTAACCGGGCCTGTCACCCGGTGATAGCCTGGTTGCTAAACAAGGTTATAAACACGTTCGATCTAGCTTACGCACGCGATGTGGTACTAAACGTACAGCATTTTTTTTGAGGGATTACTAAACGTACAGCAGAGAGTATATCCGCGAAATCACTAATTAAGGAGTACTCGTTGCAAAGAACACTCCACTTTCCCAGGTCGCGACAAGTGGCGCACATGCAGCGCGCCACTTGTCGCAACCTGGGAGTTTTCCCTTTTTTCGTAGATCCGTTTATTCAAAACGTTTTATCTCTTAAACCGTGCGTTCAAATCTTGAACCGTTTTCACCATTGGATTCCTTGCGTCGAGATCTTCAAAACTAGATCGCAGGTTGATAGGTTTTGACGATTTTTTTTTTCACAAAAAACCGGACGAAAAAACCGAACCGGGAGCACGGTTTTTTTCCCTTTCCGAAAGAGGCACGCCCGTGCCTCTCACGAAATCACAAACGTGCCTCTCGTGGAAGCAAAACCGTAACTCTCGTGAAAGGAAAAAAAAAACAGAAAACACGTTTTTTTTCCGTTTCCGAGAGGCACGGCCGTGACTCTCGCGAAAGCAAAACTGTGACTCTCGTGAAAGAAAAAAACAGAAAACACGTATTTTTTTGCCTTTTCGAGAGGCACGGCCGTGACTTTCGCGTAAGCACAACCGTGCCTCTCGCGGAAGCAAAACCGTGACTCTCACGAAAGAAAAAAACAGAAAACGCGTTTTGTTTTTCCCTTTCCGAGAGGGACGGCCGTGGCTCTCGCGAAAGAAAAAAAAACAGAAAACGCGTTTTTTTTCTTTTCCGAAAGGCACGGCCGTGACTCTCGATAAAGCACCGCCGTGCCTCTTGCGGAAGAAAAACCGTGACTTTCGCGAAAGGGAAAAAAAAAGAAAACGCGTTTTTTCGCGCAAAAAAAATTGAAATTTTTTTTGATCGAAAAGCTAAGAAAGATCGGGGAAAACCAAAATGTCGAAAAAAATCGGAAAAAACCGTTTAAAAAGCCGAAAACGCGTGCGAAAAAAAAAACAAAATCTAAAGGGTGCGTCCAGAGCGCGACACGTGACGAATGGCTGAGAGCGCGCCAAATGACGCTAATCGTTGCGAGGCTCCCGAAGGAGGGCTCATAACTAGTTGCTCCCGCATATCCGGAGCGCCGCTCGCCCCAGCGTATCGGGCTGTATCTCGGCCCAACATCCTCCTATCCGCTGAGTTTGAGGCTGCCGTCGTGGACGTGCGTCCAGGGCCGGGGCCGTCCGGTAAAGCGATGCGTCGGGCCCGGCGCCTCCGGCTTGCTCGTCCAGTCGTCGTCCTTCTCATCCAATCGCAACCTCTTTACGCCTAAAAAAAAAATCGCAACCGATACTAGCAGACACGTCAGTAATGCGAGTGTGTCATCTTACTCGGTGTTTCAGGAACACCTTGCACGAGACACCAGACCAGAGACGCTACAATGCTACTGCATAACCTGAGCAGTGAGCACGCATGGTGGTCCACAGAAGAAGATACGAGGATTGTTTGATCTGTTGATCCTGAGCACGCATTTGTTGAACTATCTAAGAAGAACACGAGAAAGGGAGAGATCCTGCGTGATCTGCTACAGATCTCCCGGGATCCTCAGGGGATCTCCCAGAGGATCAGCCGACGGAACGGGTCGCCGTGGCCATCTTATCTTAGCACACATTCATGCATGCATGCAGATAGTCATATACTCCGTACTGTACAATGTGCAGCGCGTTATGGCTAGACAAGCAAGGACGGAAGGGGATCCCAGTGTCGCCATGGCATCTTTTCCGGAGATTCACATGAGATGCCAGCGCCCCAGAACACGTCATGTCCACAGCGCTAGATTCACACAGGATTTGTCCGGGCTGACGAAATGCACGTGTCCAGTGTGGATGCATGCTGCCTTCGTAACTAGTACGTGCGATGTTCCCTCCTCCTCGTGCATAACAGTCTAAACCTGAACATAGGCGCGGTGTCGACGGCCACCGCCACCTCCACGGGCGCCTCCTCCTCCATGATCTCCGCCATCGCGGAGGTGGATTTTTAAAGCTCGGGTTTCTGGACACCCCTTATCCTTACCCTTCAATATTGCTTTGAGATCCATATTAGACAACTAACTTGATACATCGGATTTTCTCTTTTTTGTTTCTTCAAAATAAAACAACATATGAACTTCAAACTTTGCAAGACACCAAAACATTCTAACTAGAATGTGAGAAAAAACTTTCAGATTTTTTGGTCAAATATAAATATACGAAATTAGTTTTTTTATAATTAAAATATGTACTTTTTAGTATTTATATTGTACGAAAAATTCCGAAAGTTTTTTCCCACGTTCTATTAAGAATATTTTGTTGAGCTGCCAATTTTGAAGTTCATATGTTGTTCTATATAGGAGAAACAAAAAAGACAAATGTACTTGCACGAATCGCGATGCAAAAATGAGTGGCTAGATAAGGGGGTGTCCCAAAGCCTATGCTCTACAACATGTTTACCCCGCCATCGCACTAGTAGAAAAGAGGGCTTTGGTTCAGGCCGGGTCAGCCCATTAGTCCCGGTTCAGTCCAGAACCGGGACCAATGGGGGCACTGGTCCCGGTTCGTGAGGCCAGGGCCCTGCCGGGCCTCGTGGGGGCATTGGTCCCGGTTCGTCTGGCCACTTTGGTCCCGGTTGGTGGGATGAACTGGGACCAATGGGCCTCGCTCCTGGCCCACCACCATTGGTCCCGGTTGGTGGCTTGAACCGGGACCACAGTCTGCCCTTTAGTCCCGGTTCATGCCACGAACCGGGACCAATGAGCTGCCTATATGTACCCCTCGCCCGCGAGCAGAGCACTCCAGTGCTCTGTTTTTCTCTGGCCGGCGAGGGGAGGGCTTTGTGGTGCTCTAACTCACCTCCTATGCACATGAGGTGTTCGATGAAATGCCCGAGCCACACTAGTTAAGCTTTCTCCTTTCGAAGCTCGACCTCAAAGCTCCATTTTCCTCGAGATTTGCCTAGTTTTAGCGGCCCGTCACGTCCCATTCCCGTCTTCACCGCTGTCGATCGCCCGCGCCGATCTCGTCGCCGGCACCACCGTGGTGAGCCTCTTGTTCTTATCTTCTTTCTGAAAGAAAAAAATTCTTACTTTAGATAGATACTTGTCTAATTTTCTTACTATTGTATTGCTTGTTATTATATAGTGCGATGGTTTTGGTATCCGCCCCCGTCGGCCCTCATCCTGTCTATGATTCAGATGTGGTATATATTATCTTTATAACTATTGGTTCATTTATTGTTTATGAAACTATGCCGACCAACGTGACATAGATTTTATTTATCTAGGAGGTATGTGAACCGGAAATTCCAACCGACCCTATTGTCGAGAGGTTAAATTTAGTTGAAGAAGAAAACAATTTCTTGAAGGAAAAA
This sequence comes from Triticum aestivum, assembly GCF_018294505.1. Taxonomy (NCBI): domain Eukaryota; kingdom Viridiplantae; phylum Streptophyta; class Magnoliopsida; order Poales; family Poaceae; genus Triticum; species Triticum aestivum. The sequence continues at coordinate 105,970,475 of NC_057802.1, forward strand.
ATAAAAAAATTGAGGAGGAGAAGATGATATTGGAGTTGCATGTTGCGGATGTCGTCGATGATCACAAGATCAAGATGGATGCAATGCGCTTGAAGATTAGAAAGTTGAGAAAATATGCCATTCATACCGAGGCTTGGTATCATTATGCCGTTGGATCAATTGTTACCTTGGTTGCGATTATGATCGCATTTGTTTTCGCATTGAAATGTTTTACATAGTTTCAATGTATGGTTTAATTAATTAGATGCTCTGGAGAGCTATATGTTGTTAGATGAGAACTATGTATGTACTTTGGTTTTAATGTGATGATGAACTTCTATTAATTTGGTCACTTCATTATCTATTCATGATGTTCTGTAATGGTTTTTGACACACTTAATTATATATAATGCACGCAGATGAACTGGCAATGGATGTACGGTGACAGACACACCACCGAGTACATTAAGGGCGTGCATGATTTTCTCGAAGTGGCTGAGGCAAACAAGCAGAATGGTTTTATGTGTTGTCCATGCCCTAAATGTGGGAATACGAAGTCTTACTCTGACCGAAAAATCCTTCACACCCACCTACTTTACAAGGGTTTCATGCCACACTATAATGTTTGGACGAGGCACAGAGAAATAGGGGTTATGATGGAAGATGGCGAAGAAGAAGAGGACGATGACAACTATGTGCCCCCTGAATACGGTGATGCTGCAACGGGGGAAGCTGCTGAAGATCAAGAGGAACCAGACGATGTGCCCAATGATGCTGCAACGGGGGAAGCTGCTGAAGATCAAGAGGAACCAGTGTCCGATGATGATGATCTCTGCCGGATCATTGTCGATGCAAGGACGCAATGCGAAAGTCAAAAGGAGAAGCTGAAGTTCGATCGCATGTTAGAGGATCACAAAAAAGGGTTGTACCCCAATTGCAAAGATGGCAACACAAAGCTCGGTACCGTACTGGAATTGCTGCAGTGGAAGGCAGAGAATGCTGTGCCTGACAAAGGATTTGAGAAGCTATTGAAAATATTGAAGAAGAAGCTTCCAAAGGATAACGAATTGCCCGACAGTACATACGCAGCAAAGAAGGTCGTATGCCCTCTAGGATTGGAGGTGCAGAAGATACATGCATGCCCTAATGACTGCATCCTCTACCGCGGTGCGTACAAGGATCTGAACGCATGCCCGGTATGCGGTGCATTGCGGTATAAGATCAGACGAGATGACCCTGGTGATGTTGACGGCGAGCCCCCCAGGAAGAGGGTTCCTGTGAAGGTGATGTGGTATGCTCCTATAATACCACGATTGAAACGTCTGTTCAGAAACGAAGAGCATGCCAAGTTGATGCGATGGCACAGTGAGGACCGTAAGAAAGACGGGAAGTTGAGAGCACCCGCTGACGGGTCGCAGTGGAGAAAAATCGAGAGAAAGTACTGGACTGAGTTTGCAGCTGACCCAAGGAACTTATGGTTTGGTTTAAGCGCGGATGGCATTAATCCTTTCGGGGAGCAGAGCAGCAATCACAGCACCTGGCCCGTGACTATATGTATGTATAACCTTCCTCCTTGGATGTGCATGAAGCGGAAGTTCATTATGATGCCAGTTCTCATCCAAGGCCCTAAGCAACCCGGCAACGACATTGATGTGTACCTAAGGCCATTAGTTGAAGAACTTTTACAGCTGTGGAATGGAAACGGTGTACGTACGTGGGATGAGCACAAACAGGAGGAATTTAACCTGCATGCGTTGCTGTTTGTAACCATCAACGATTGGCCCGCTCTCAGTAACCTTTCAGGACAGACAAACAAGGGATACCACGCATGCACGCACTGTTTAGATGACACTGAAAGTTTATACCTGGACAAATGCAGGAAGAATGTGTACCTGGGCCATCGTCGATTTCTTCCGACCAACCATCAATGTCGAGAGAAAGGCAAGCATTTCAAAGGCGAGGCAGATCACCGGAAGAAGCCCGCCATGCGTACCGGTGATCACGTACTTGCTATGGTCAATGATTTACACGTAATCTTTGGAAAGGGTCCCGGCGGACTAGCTGTTCCGAATGACACCGAGGGACACGCACCCATGTGGAAGAAGAAATCTATATTTTGGGACCTACCCTACTGGAAAGACCTAGAGGTCCGCTCTTCAATCGACGTGATGCACGTGACAAAGAACCTTTGCGTGAACCTGCTAGGCTTCTTGGGCGTGTATGGGAAGACAAAAGATACACCTGAGGCACGGGAGGACCTGCAACATTTGCACGAAAAAGACGGCATGCCTCCGAAGCAGTATGAAGGTCCTGCCAGCTACGCTCTTACGAAAGAAGAGAAAGAAATTTTCTTTGAATGCCTGCTCAGTATGAAGGTCCCGACTGGCTTCTCGCCGAATATAAAGGGAATAATAAATATGTCAGAGAAAAAGTTCCAGAACCTAAAGTCTCATGACTGCCACGTGATTATTGTTGGGGAACGTAGTAATTTCAAAATTTTCTACGCACACGCAAGATCATGGTGATGCATAGCAACGAGAGGGGAGAGTGTTGTCCACGTACCCTCGTAGACCGAAAGCGGAAGCGTTAGCACAACGCGGTTGATGTAGTCATACGTCTTCACGATCCGACCGATCCAAGTACCGAACGTACGGCACCTCCGAGTTCAGCACACGTTCAGCTCGATGACGTCCCTCGAACTCCGATCCAGCCGAGCTTTGAGGGAGAGTTCCCTCAGCACGACGGCGTGGCGACGATGATGATGTTCTACCGACGCAGGGCTTCGTCTAAGCACCGCTACGATATTATCGAGGTGGATTATGGTGGAGGGGGGCACCGCACACGGCTAAGAGATCAAGAGATCAATTGTTGTGTCTTTGGGGTGCCCCCTGCCCCCGTATATAAAGGAGCAAGGGGGGAGGCGGCCGGCCTAGGAGGAGGGCGCGCCAAGGGGGGAGTCCTACTCCCACCGGGAGTAGGACTCCTCCTTTCCTTGTTGGAGTAGGAGAAGGAGAAAGAAGGAAGGGGGCGCCCCCCCTCCCTAGTCCAATTCGGACTAGTCCATGGGGAGGGGTGCGGCTACCCTTTGGGGCCTTTCTCTCCTTTCCCGTATGGCCCATTAAGGCCCAATACGAATTCCCGTAACTCTCTGGTACTCCGAAAAATACCCGAATCACTCGGAACCTTTCCGATGTCCGAATATAGTCGTCCAATATATCGATCTTTACGTCTCGACTATTTCGAGACTCCTCGTCAAGTCCCTGATCTCATCTGGGACTCCGAACTCCTTTGGTACATCAAAACACATAAACTCATAATATATCCGTCATCTAACTTTAAGCGTGCGGACCCTACGGGTTCGAGAACTATGTAGACATGACCGAGACACGTCTCCGGTCAATAACCAATAGCGGAACCTGGATGCTCATATTGGCTCCCACATATTCTACGAAGATCTTTATCGGTCAAACCGCATAACAACATACGTTGTTCCCTTTGTCATCGGTATGTTACTTGCCCGAGATTCGATCGTCGGTATCTCAATACCTAGTTCAATCTCGTTACCGGCAAGTCTCTTTACTCGTTCCGTAATACATCATCCCGCAACTAACTCATTAGTTACAATGCTTGCAAGGCTTTAAGTGATGTGCATTACCAAGTGGGCCCAGAGATACCTCTCCGACAATCGGAGTGACAAATCCTAATATCGAAATACGCCAAACAAACAAGTACCTTCGGAGACACCTGTAGAGCACCTTTATAATCACCCAGTTACGTTGTGACGTTTGGTAGCACACAAAGTGTTCCTCCGGTAAACGGGAGTTGCATAATCTCATAGTCATAGGAACATGTATAAGTCATGAAGAAAGCAATAGCAACAAACTAAACGATCAAGTGCTAAGCTAACGGAATGGATCAAGTCAATCACATCATTCTCCTAATGATGTGATCCCGTTAATCAAATGACAACTCATGTCTATGGTTAGGAAACATAACCATCTTTGATCAATGAGCTAGTCAAGTAGAGGCATACTAGTGACACTCTGTTTGTCTATGTATTCACACATGTATTATGTTTCCGGTAAATACAATTCTAGCATGAATAATAAACATTTATCATGATATAAGGAAATAAATAATAACTTTATTATTGCCTCTAGGGCATATTACCTTCAGTCTCCCACTTGCACTAGAGTCAATAATCTAGTTCACATCGCCATGTGATGTAACATCAATAGTTCACATCTTTATGTGGTTAACACCCATAGTTCACATCGACATGTGACCAACACCCAAAGGGTTTACTAGAGTCAGTAATCTAGTTCACATCGCTATGTGATTAACACCCAAAGAGTACTAAGGTGTGATCATGTTTTGCTTGTGAGATAATTTTAGTCAACGGGTCTGTCACATTTAGATCCGTAAGTATTTTGCAAATTTCTATGTCTACAATGCTCTTCACGGAGCTACTCTAGCTAATTGCTCCCACTTTCAACATGTATCTAGACCGAGACTTAGAGTCATCTAGACTAGTGCCAAAACTTTCATCGACGTAACCCTTTACGACGAACCTTTTGTCACTTCCATAATCGAGAAACATATCCTTATTCCACTAAGGATAATTTTGACCGCTGTCCAGTGATCTACTCCTAGATCACTATTGTACTCCCTTACCAAAAGCAGTGTAGGGTATACAATAGATCTGGTACACAGCATGGCATAATTTATAGAACCTATGGCCGAGGCATAGGGAATGACTTTCATTCTCTTTCTATCTTCTGCCGTGGTCGGGCTTTGAGTCTTACTCAATTTCACACCTTGTAACACAGGAAAGAAAACTCTTTCTTTGACTGTTCCATTTTGAACTACTTCAAAATCTTGTCAAGGTATGTACTCATTGAAAAAACTTATCATGCGTCTTGATCTATCTCTATAGATCTTGATGCTCAATATGTAAGCAGCTTCACCAAGGTCCTTCTTTGAAAAACTCCTTTCAAATACTCCTTTATGCTTTGCAGAATAATTCTACATTATTTCCGATCAAAAATATGTCATTCACATATACTTATCAGAAATGTTGTAGTGCTCCCACTCACTTTCTTGTAAATACATGCTTCACCGCAAGTCTGTATAAAACTATATGCTTTGATCAACTTATCAAAGCGTATATTCCAACTCCGAGATGCTTGCACCAGTCCATAGATGGATCGCTGGAGCTTGCATATTTTGTTAGCACCTTTAGGATTGACAAAACCTTTTGGTTGCATCATATACAACTCTTCTTTAAGAAATCCATTAAGGAATGTAGTTTCGACATCCATTTGCCAGATTTCATAAAATGTGGCAATATGCTAACATGATTCGGACAGACTTAAGCATCGCTATGAGTGAGAAAATCTCATCGTAGTCAACACCTTGAACTTTGTCAAAAACCTTTTTCTGACAAGTCTAGCTTTGTAGATAGTAACACTACTATCAGCGTCCATCTTCCTCTTGAAGATCCATTTATTTTCTATGGCTTGCCGATCACCGGGCAAGTCAACCAAAGTCCACACTTTGTTCTCATACATGGATCCCATCTCAGATTTCATGGCATCAAGCCATTTTGTGGAATCTGGGCTCATCATCGCTTCCTCATAGTTCGTAGGTTCGTCATGGTCAAGTAACATGACCTCCAGAACTGGATTACCGTACCACTCTGGTGCGGATTTCATTCTGGTTGACCTACGAGGTTCGGTAGTAACTTGATCTGAAGTTACATGATCATCATCATTAGCTTCCTCACTAATTGGTGTAGGAGTCATAGGAACAGATTTCTGTGATGAACTACTTTCCAATAAGGGAGCAGGTACAGTTACCTCATCAAGTTCTACTTTCCTCCCACTCACTTCTTTCGAGAGAAACTCCTTCTCTAGAAAGGATCCATTCTTAGCAACGAATGTCTTGCCTTCGGATCTGTGATAGAAGGTGTACCCAACAGTCTCCTTTGGGTATCCTATGAAGACATATTTCTCCGATTTGGGTTTGAGCTTATCAGGATGAAACTTTTTCATATAAGCATCACAACCCCAAACTTTAAGAAACGACAACTTTGGTTTCTTGCCAAACCACAGTTCATATTGTGTCGTCTCAACGGACTTAGACGGTGCCCTTTTTTAACGTGGATGCAGCTGTCTTTAATGCATAACCCCAAAAACGATAGTGGTAAATCGGTAAGAGACATCATAGATTGCACCATATCTAATAAAGTACGGTTACGATGTTCGGACACACCATTACACTGTGGTGTTCCTGGTGGCGTGAGCAGTGAAAACTATTTCACATTGTTTTAACTGAAGACCAAACTCGTAACTCAAATACTCTTCTCCATGATCAGATCGTAGAAACTTTATTTTCTTGTTACGATGATTTTCCACTTCACTTTGAAATTATATGAACTTTTCAAATGTTTCAGACTTCTGTTTCATTAAGTAGATATACCCATATCTGCTCAAATCATCTGTGAAGGTCAGAAAATAATGATACCCGCTACGAGCCTCAATATTCATCGGACCACATACAACAGTATGTATGATTTCCAACAAATCTGTTGCTTGCTCCATTGTTTCGGAGAACGGAGTCTTAGTCATCTTGCCCATAAGGCATGGTTCGCAAGCATCAACTGATTCATGATCAAGTGATTCCAAAAGCCCATCAGCATGGATTTTCTTCATGTGCTTTACACCAATATGACCTAAACGGCAGTGCCACAAATAAGTTGCACTATCATTATTAACTTTGCATCTTTTGGCTTCAATATTATGAAAATGTGTATCACCACGATCGAGATCCAACAAACCATTTTCATTGGGTGTATGACCATAGAAGGTTTTATTCATGTAAACAGAACAACAATTATTCTCTAACTTACATGAATAACCGTATTGCAATAAACATGATCCAATCATATTCATGCTCAACGCAAACACTAAATAACATTTATTTTAGGTTCAACACTAATCCCGAAAATATAGGGAGTGTGCGATGATGATCATATAAATCTTGGAACCACTTCCAACACACATCGTCACTTCACCCTTAACTAGTCTCTGTTCATTCTGCAACTCCCGTTTCGAGTTACTAATCTTAGCAACTAAACCAGTATCAAATACTGAGGGGTTGCTATAAACACTAGTAAAGTACACATCAATAACATGTATATCAAATATACTTTTGTTTACTTTGCCATCCTTCTATCCGCCAAATACTTGGGGCAGTTCCGCTTCCAGTGACCAGTCCCTTTGCAGTAGAAGCACTTAGTCTCAGGCTTAGGTCCAGACTTGGGCTTCTTCACTTGAACAGCAACTTCCTTGCCGTTCTTCTTGAAGTTCCCCTTCTTCCCTTTGCCCTTTTCTTGAAACTAGTGGTCTTGTTAACCATCAACACTTGATGCTTTTCTTGATTTCTACCTTCGTCGATTTCAGCATCACGAAGAGCTCGGGAATTACTTTCGTCATCCCTTGCATATTATAGTTCATCACGAAGTTTTAATAACTTGGTGATGGTGACTAGAGAATTCTGTCAATCACTATATTTATCTGGAAGATTAACTCCCACTTGATTCAAGCGATTGTAGTACCCAGACAATCTGAGCACATGCTCACTGCTTGAGCTATTCTCCTCCATTTTTTAGCTATATAACTTGTTGGAGACTTCATATCTCTCAACTCGGGTATTTGCTTGAAATATTAACTTCAACTCCTGGAACATCTCATATGGTCCATGATGTTCAAAACATCTTTGAAGTCCCGATTCTAAGCCGTTAAGCATGGTGCACTAAACTATCAAGTAGTCATCATATTGAGCTAGTCAAACTTTCATAACGTCTGCATCTGCTCCTGCAATAGGTCTGTCACCTAGCGGTGCATCAAGGACATAATTCTTCTGTGCAGCAATGAGGATAAACCTCAGATCACGGATCCAATCCGCATCATTTCTACTAACATCTTTCAACTTAGTTTTATCTAGGAACATATAAAAAATTAAGCGGGGAGCAACATCGCGAGCTATTGATCTTCAACATAGATATGCTAATACTACCAGGACTAAGTTCATGATAGATTAAAGTTCAATTAATCATATTACTTAAGAACTCACACTTAGATAGAGATCCCTCTAATCCTCTAAGTGATCACGTGATCCATATCAACAAAACCATGTCCGATCATCACGTGAGATGGAGTAGTTTCAACGGTGAACATCACTATGTTGATCATATCTACTATATGATTCACGCTCGACCTTTCGGTCTTCGTGTTCCGAGGCCATATCTGTTATATGCTAGGCTCGTCAAGCTTAACCTGAGTATTCCGCGTGTGCAACTGTTTTGCACCCGTTGTATTTGAACGTAGAGCCTATCACACCCGATCATCACGTAGTGTCTCAGCACGAAGAACTTTCGCAATGGTGCATACTCAGGGAGAACACTTATACTTTGATAATTAAACAAGGGATCATCTTATAATGCTACCGTCGAACTAAGCAAAATAAGATGTATAAAAGATAAACATCACATGCAATCAAAATATGTGACATGATATGGCCATCATCATCTTGTGCCTTTGATCTCCATCTCCAAAGCATCGTCATGATTTCCATCGTCACCGGCATGACACCATGATCTCCATCATCTTGATCTATATCAATGTGTCGTCACATGGTCGTCTCGCCAACTATTGCTCTTGCAACTATTGCTATCGCATAGCGATAAAGTAAAGCAATTATTTGGCGCTTGCATCTTATGCAATAAAGAGCCAACCATAAGGCTTCTGCCAGTTGCCGATAACTTCAACAAAACATGATCATCTTATACAACAACTTATATCTTATCACGTCTTGACCATATCACATCACAACATGCCCTGCAAAAACAAGTTAGACGGCCTCTACTTTGTTGTTGCAAGTTTTACGTGGCTGCTACGGGCTGAGCAAGAACCGTTCTTACCTACGCATCAAAACCACAACGATAGTTTGTCAAGTTAGTGCTGTTTTAACCTTCTCAAGGACCGGGCAAAGCCACACTCGATTCAACTAAAGTTGGAGAAACTGACACCCGCCAGCCACCTATGTGCAAAGCACGTCGGTAGAATCAGTCTCGCGTAAGCGTACACGTAATGTCGGTCCGGGCCGCTTCATCCAACAATACCGCCGAACCAAAGTATGACATGCTGGTAAGCAGTATGACTTATATCGCCCACAACTCACTTGTGTTCTACTCGTGCATATGACATCTACGCATAAAACCAGGCTCGGATGCCACTGTTGGGAACGTAGTAATTTCAAAATTTTGTACGCACACGCAACATCATGGTAATGCATAGCAACGAGAGGGGAGAGTGTTGTCCACGTATACTCATAGACCAGAAGCGGAAGCGTTAGCACAACGCGGTTGATGTAGTCGTACGTCTTCACGATCCGACCGATCCAAGTACTGAACGTACGGCACCTCCGCAGTACACGTTCAGCTCGATGACGTCCCTCGAACTCCGATCCAGCCAAGCTTTGAGGGAGAGTTCCGTCAGCACGACGGCGTGGTGACGATGATGATGTTCTACCGACGCAGGGCTTCGCCTAAGCACCCCTATGAAATTATCGAGGTGGATTATGGTGGAGGGGGCACCGCACAGGGCTAAGAGATCAAGAGATCAATTGTTGTGTCTTTGGGGTGCCCCTGCCCCCGTATATAATGGAGCAAGGGGGGAGGCGGCCGGCCTAGGAGGAGGGCGCGCCAAGGGGTGAGTCCTACTCCCACCGGGAGTAGGACTCCTCCTTTCCTTATTGGAGTAGGAGAAGGGAAGGGAGAAGGAGAAAGAAGGAAGGGGGCGCCCCCCTCCCTAGTCCAATTCGGACTAGTCCATGGGGAGGGGTGCGGCCACCCTTTGGGGCATTTCTCTCCTTTTCCATATGGCCCATTAAGGCCCAATACAAATTCCCGTAACTCTCCGGTACTCCAAAAAATACCCGAATCACTCGGAACCTTTCCGATGTCCGAATTGTTAGAAATATGCCCTAGATGCAATAATAAATTGGTTATTATTATATTTCCTTGTTCATGATAATCGTTTATTATCCATGCTAAAATTGTATTGTTAGGAAACTCAGATACATGTGTGGATACATAGACAACACCATGTCCCTAGTAAGCCTCTAGTTGACTAGCTCGTTGATCAATAGATGGTTACGGTTTCCTGACCATGGACATTGGATGTCGTTTTTAACGGGATCACATCATTAGGAGAATGATGTGATGGACAAGACCCAATCCTAAGCCTAGCACAAGATCGTGTAGTTCGTTTGCTAAGAGCTTTTCTAATGTCAAGTATCATTTCCTTAGACCATGAGATTGTGCAACTCCCGGATACCGTAGGAATGCTTTGGGTGTACCAAACGTCACAACGTAACTGGGTGGCTATAAAGGTGCACTACAGGTATCTCCGAAAGTGTCTGTTGGGTTGGCACGAATCGAGACTAGGATTTGTCACTCCGTGTAAACGGAGAGGTATCTCTGGGCCCACTCGGTAGGACATCATCATAATTTGCACAATGTGACCAAGGAGTTGATCACGGGATGATATGTTACGGAACGAGTAAAGAGACTTGCCGGTAACGAGATTGAACAAGGTATCGGGATACCGATGATCGAATCTCGAGCAAGTACTATACCGGTAGACAAAGGGAATTGTATACGGGATTGATTGAATCCCCGACATCGTGGTTCATCCGATGAGATCATCGTGGAACATGTGGGAGCCAACATGGGTATCCAGATCCCGCTGTTGGTTATTGGCCGGAGAACGTCTCGGTCATGTCTGCATGGTTCCCGAACCCGTAGGGTCTACACACTTAAGGTTCGATGACGCTAGGGTTATAGGGAATAGATATACGTGGTTACCGAATGTTGTTCGGAGTCCCGGATGAGATCCCGGAGGTCACGAGGAGTTCCGGAATGGTCCGGAGGTAAAGATTTATATATGGGAAGTCCCGTTTTGGCCACCGGAAGTGTTTCGGGCGTCACCGGTAATGTACCGGGACCACCAGAGGGTTCCAGGGGTCCACCGGTAGGGGCCACCACTCCCGGAGGGCCCTATGGGCTGTATGTGGAGAGGGACCAGCCCCTTAGTGGGCTGGGCGCCTTCCCCCCAGGGTCCATGCGCCTAGGGGTTTGGGGGAACCCTAAGGGGAGGCGCCCCCCTTGCCTTGGGGGGCAAGGCAACCCCCCTGGCCGCCGCCCCCTCCTCAGATTGGATCTGAGGAGGCCGGCCCCCCTCTCCCTTGCCCCTATATATATGTGGGGGGTGGGAGGGCAGCCGCACCCAAGTTCTGGCGCAGCCCTCCCCCTCTTCCATGTCCTCCTCCTCTCCCGCGGTGCTTGGCGAAGCCCTGCAAGATTGCCACGCTCCTCCATCACCACCACGCCGTCGTGCTGCTACTGGACGGAGTCTTCCCCAACCTCTCCCTCTCTCCTTGCTGGATCAAGGCATGGGAGACGTCACCGGGCTGCACGTGTGTTGAACGCGGAGGCGCCGTGGTTCGGCGCTTAGATCGGAATCAACCGCGATCTGAATCGCTACGAGTACGACTCCTTCATCCGCGTTCTTGCAACACTTCCGCTTAGCGATCTACAATGGTATGTAGATGCACTCCCCTTCCCCTCGGTTCTAGATTACTCCATAGATTGATCTTGGTGATGCGTAGAAAATTTTGAATTTCTGCTACGTTCCCCAACAGTGGCATCATGAGCTAGGTCTATGCGTAGTTTCTATGCACAAGTAGAACACAAAGTAGTTGTGGGCGTAGATTTTGTCAATTTACTTGCCGTTACTAGTCTTATCTTGATTCGGCGGCATCTTGGGATGAAGCGGCCCGGACCGACCTTACACGTACTCTTACATGAGACAGGTTCCACCGACTGACATGTACTAGTTGCATAAGGTGGCTAGCGGGTGTCTGTCTCTCCCACTTTAGTCGGATCGGATTCGATGAAAAGGGTCCTTATGAAGGGTAAATAGAAATTGGCATATCACGTTGTGGCTTTTGCGTAGGTAAGAAACGTTCTTGCTAGAATCCCATAGCAGCCACGTAAAACATGCAACAACAATTAGAGGACGTCTAACTTGTTTTTGCAGGGTATGCTATGTGATGTGATATGGCCAAAAGGATGTGATGAATGATATATGTGATGTATGAGATTGATCATGTTCTTGTAATAGGAATCATGACTTGCATGTCGATGAGTATGACAACCGGCAGGAGCCATAGGAGTTGTCTTAATTTATTGTATGACCTGCGTGTCAATGAAAACGCCATGTAATTACTTTACTTTATTGCTAACCGTTAGCCATAGTAGTAGAAGTAATAGTTGGCGAGACAACTTCATGAAGACACGATGATGGAGATCATGGTGTCATGCCGGTGACGAAGGTGATCATGCCGCGCCTCGAAGATGGAGATCAAAGGCGCAAGATGATATTGGCCATATCACGTCACTTTATGATTTGCATGTGATGTTTGTCATGTTTACATCTTATTTGCTTAGAACGACGGCAGCATAAATAAGATGATCCCTCACTAAAATTTCAAGAGACGTGTTCCCCTTAACTGTGCACCATTGCGAAGGTTCGTTGTTTCGAAGCACCACGTGATGATCGGGTGTGATAGATTCTAACATTCGAATACAGCGGGTGTTGACGAGCCTAGCATGTACAGACATGGCCTCGGAACACATGTGAAACACTTAGGTTGACTTGACGAGCCTAGCATGTACAGACATGGCCTCGGAACACAAGAGACCGAAAGGTCGAACATGAGTCGTATAGTAGATACGATCAACATGGAGATGTTCATCGATGATGACTAGTCCATCTCACGTGATGATCGGACACGGCCTAGTTTGACTCAGATCATGTATCACTTAGATGACTAGAGGGATGTCTATCTGAGTGGGAGTTCATTAAATAGATGAACTTAATTATCATGAACATAGTCAAAAGGTCTTTGCAAATTATGTTATAGCTTACGCTTTAGTTCTACTGTTTAAGATATGTTCCTAAAGAAAATGTAGTTGAAAGTTGATAGTAGCAATTATGCGGACTGGGTCCGTAAACTGAGGATTGTCCTCATTGCTGCACAGAAGGCTTATGTCCTTAATGCACCGCTCGGTGTGCTGAACCTCGAGCGTCGTCTGTAGATGTTCCGAAACATCTGACATACACGTTTTGATGACTACGTGATAGTTCAGTGTGTGATGCTAATGGCTTAAAATTGTGGCGACAAGACGGTTTTGAAACGTCGCAGAACATATAAGATGTTCCAAAGACTGAAATTGGGATTTCAGACTAATGCCCACGTCAAGAGGTATGAGACCTCTGACAAGTTTCTTAAGCCTGCAAACTAAGGGAGAAAAGCTCAATCGTTGAGCATGTGCTCAGATTGTCTGAGTACTACAATCACTTGAATCGAGTGGGAGTTAATCTTCCAGATGAGATAGTGATGGTTCTCCATAGTCACTGCCACCAAGCTATTAGAGCTTCGTGATGAACTATAACATATCAGGGATAGATATGATGATCCTTGAGCTATTCGCGATGTTTGACACCGCGAAAGTAGAAATCAAATAGGAGCATCAATTGTTGATGGTTAGTAAAACCACTAGCTTCAAGAAGGGCAAGGGAAAAAGGGATACTTCATGAAACAACAAATCATTTGCTGCTCTAGTGAAGAATCCCAAGGTTGAACCCAAACCCGAGACTAAGTGCTTCTGTAATGAGGGGAACAGTCACTGAAGCAGAACTACCCTAGATACTTGGTAGATGAGAAGGCAGGCAAGGTCGACAGAAGTATATTGGATATACATTATACGAATGTGTACTTTACTAGTACTCCTAGCAGCACCAGGGTATTAGATACCGGTTCGGTTGCTAAGTGTTAGTAACTCGAAATAAAAGCTGCGAAATAAACGGAGACTAGCTAAAGGTGAGATGACGATATGTGTTGGAAGTGTTTCCGAGGTTGATGTGATCAAGCATCGCATGCTCCCTCTACCATCGAGATTGGTGTTAAACCTAAATAACTGTTATGTGGTGTTTGCGTTGAGCATAAACATGATTGGATTATGTTTATCGCAATACGGTTATTCATTTAAGGAGAATAATGGTTACTCTGTTTATTTAAATAATACCTTCAATGGTCTTGCATCTAAAATGAATCTCGATCGCAGTGATACACATGTTCGTGCCAAAAGATATAAAATAGTAATGATAGTACCACATACTTGTGGCACTGCCATTTGAGTCATATTGGTATAGAACGCATGAAGAAGCTCCATGTAGATGGATCTTTGGACTCACTCATTTTGAAAAGATTGAGATATGCAAACCATGTCTATTGGTATATATGCATGAAGAAACTCCATGCAGATGGATCGTTTGGACTCACTTGATTTTGAATCACTTGAGACATGCAAATCATACCACATGGGCAAGATGACTGAAAGGCCTCGTTTTCAGTAAGATGGAACAAGAGAGCAACTTGTTGGAAGTAATACATTTGATGTGTGCAGTCCAATGAGCGCTGAGGCACGCAGTGGATATCGATATGTTCTTACTTCACAGATGATTTGAGCAGATGCTGAGAATATTTACTTGATGAAACACAAGTCTGAATTATTGAAAGGTTCAAGTAATTTCAGAGTGAAGTTGAAGATCGTCGTGACAAGAGGATAAAATGTCTATGATATGATCATAGAGATATCTGAGTTACGAGTTTGGCACACAATTAAGAAATTGTGGAAATTGTTTCACGACTAATACTGCTTGGAGCACCATAGTGTGATGGTGTGTCCGAACATCATAACTGCACCCTATTGGATATGGTGCATACCATGATGTCTCTTATCGAATTACAACTATCGGTTATGGGTTAGGCATTAGAGACAACCGCATTCACTTTAAAAAGGGCACCCCGCAATTCCGTTGAGACGACACCATTTAGAGAAACCTAAGTTGTCGTTTCTTAAAAGTTTGGGGCTGCGATGCTTATGTGAAAAAGTTTCTGGCTGATAAGCTCGAACCCAAAGCGGATAAATGCATCTTCATAGAATACCCAAAACAGTTGGGTGTACCTCCTATTTCAGATCTGGAAGCAAAAGTAATTGCTTCTAGAAACGGGTCCTTTCTCGAGGAAAAGTTTCTCTCAAAAGAATTGAGTGGGAGGATGGTAGAGACTTGATGAGGTTATTGAACCGTCACTTCAACTAGTGTGTAGCAGGGCACAAGAAGTTGTTGCTGTGGCACCTACACCAATTGAAGTGGAAGCTTATGATAGTGATCATGAAACTTCGGATCAAGTCACTACCAAACCTCGTAGGACGACGAGGATGCGTACTACTTCAGAGTAGTACGTGATCCTGTCTTGGAAGTCATGTTGCTAGACAACAATGAACCTACGAGCTATGAGAAGCGATGGTGGGCCCGGATTCTGACGAATGGCTCGAGGCCATATCCGAGAGAGGATCCATGTATAAAAGCAAAGTATAGACTTTGGAAGAAATACTTGATAGTCGTAAGGCTGTTGGGTGCAGATGGATTTTAAAAGGAAGACAGACAATGATGGTAAGTGTCACCATTAAGAAAGCTCGGCTTGTCGTTAAGATGTTTTCCGACAAGTTCAAGGAGTTGACTACGATGAGACTTTCTCACTCATAATGATGCTAAGAGTCTGTTGGAATTATATTAGCAGCTACTGCATTATTTATGAAATCTTGCAGATAGGATGTCAAAAACATTGTTTCCTCGACGATTTTCTTGAGGAAAGGTTGTATGTGATACAACCAGAAGGTTTTGTCAATCCTGAAAGATGCTAACAAGTATGCAAAGCTCCAGCAATCCTTCTAAGGACTGGAGTAAGCATCTCGGAGTTGGAATGTACGCTTTGATGAGATGATCAAAGATTTTGGTTTTATACAAAGTTTATGAGAAACTTGTATTTCCAAAGAAGTGAGTGGGAGCACTATAGAATTTCTGATGAGTATATGTTGTTGACATATTGTTGATCAGAGATGATGTAGAATTTCTGGAAAGCATAGAGGGTTATTTGAAAAGTGTTTTTCAATGGAAAACCTGGATTAAGCTACTTGAACATTGAGCATCAAGATCTATAAGGATAGATCAAAAACGCTTAATAGTACTTTAAAATGAATACATACCGTGACAAGTTTTTGAAGGAGTTCAAAATAGATCAGCAAAGAAGGAGTTCTTGGCTGTGTTACAAGGTGTGAGTATTGAGTAAGACTCAAGACCTGACCACAGCAGAAGAGAGAGAAAGGACGAAGGTCGTCCCCTATGCTTTAGACGTGGGCTCTACAGTATGCTATGCTGTGTACCGCACATGAAGTGTGCCTTGCCATGAGTTAGTCAAGGGGGTACAATAGTGATCCGGGAATGGATCACATGACAGCGGTCGAACTTATCCTTAGTATCTAGTGGACTAAGGAATTTTCTCGATTATGGAGGTGGAAAAGGAGTTCGTCGTAAAGGGTTACGTCGATGCAAACTTTGACACTAATCCGGATGACTCTGAGTAGTAAAACGGATTCGTATAGTAGAGCAGTTATTTGGAATAGCTCCAAGTAGCGCGTGGTAGCTGCATCTACAAGATGACATAGATATTCGTAAAGCACACACGGATCTGAAAGGTTCAGACCCGTTGACTAATAACCTCTCTCACAAGCGAGATATGAACAAACCCCATGGGTGTTGGAATCATTACAATCACATGGTGATGTAAACTAGATTATTGACTCTAGTAAACTCTTGGGTATTAATCACATGGCGATGTGAACTAGATTATTGACTCTAGTGCAAGTGGGAGACTGTTAGAAATATGCCCTAGAGGCAATAAGAAATTGGTTATTATTATATTTCCTTGTTCATGATAATCGTTTATTATCCATGCTAAAATTGTATTGTTAGGAAACTCAGATACATGTGTGGATACATAGACAACACCATGTCCCTAGTAAGCCTCTAGTTGACTAGCTCGTTGATCAATAGATGGTTACGGTTTCCTGACCATGGCCATTGGATGTCGTTGATAACGGGATCACATCATTAGGAGAATGATGTGATGGACAAGACCCAATCCTAAGCCTAGCACAAGATCGTGTAGTTCGTTTGCTAAGAGCTTTTCTAATGTCAAGTATCATTTCCTTAGACCATGAGATTGTGCAACTCCCGGATACCGTAGGAATGCTTTGGGTGTACCAAACGTCACAACGTAACTGGGTGGCTATAAAGGTGCACTACAGGTATCTCCGAAAGTGTCTGTTGGGTTGGCACGAATCAAGACTGGGATTTGTCACTCCGTGTAAACGGAGAGGTATCTCTGGGCCCACTCGGTAGGACATCATCATAATGTGCACAATGTGACCAAGGAGTTGATCACGGGATGATATGTTACGGAACGAGTAAAGAGACTTGCCGGTAACGAGATTGAACAAGGTATCGGGATACCGACAATCGAATCTCGGGAAAGTACTATACCGGTAGACAAAGGGAATTGTATACGGGATTGATTGAATCCCCGACATCGTGGTTCATCCGATGAGATCATCGTGGAACATGTGGGAGCCAACATGGGTATCAAGATCCCGCTGTTGGTTATTGGCCAGAGAACGTCTCGGTCATGTCTGCATGGTTCCCGAACCCGTAGGGTCTACACACTTAAGGTTCGATGATGCTAGGGTTATAGGGAATAGATATACGTGGTTACCGAATGTTGTTCGGAGTTCCGGATGAGATCCCGGACGTCACAAGGAGTTCCGGAATGGTCCGGAGGTAAAGATTTATATATGGGAAGTCCCGTTTTGGCCACCGGAAGAGTTTCGGGCGTCACCGGTAATGTACTGGGACCACCGGAGGGTTCCAGGGGTCCACCGGGAGGGGCCACCAGTCCCGGAGGGCCCTATGGGCTGTATGTGGAGAGGGACCAGCCCCTTAGTGGGCTGGGCGCCTTCCCCCCCAGGGCCCATGCGCCTAGGGGTTTGGGGGAACCCTAAGGGGAGGCGCCCCCTTGCCTTGGGGGGCAAGGCAACCCCCCTGGCCGCCGCCCCCTCCTCAGATTGGATCTGAGGGGGCCGGCCCCCCTCTCCCTTGCCCCTATATATATGTGGGGGATGGGAGGGCAGCCGCACCCAAGTTCTGGCGCAGCCCTCCCCCTCTTCCATGTCCTCCTCCTCTCCCGCGGTGCTTGGCGAAGCCCTGCAAGATTGCCACGCTCCTCCATCACCACCACGCCGTCGTGCTGCTGCTGGACGGAGTCTTCCCTAACCTCTCCCTCTCTCCTTGCTGGATCAAGGCGTGGGAAACGTCACCGGGCTGCACGTGTGTTTAACGCGGAGGCGCCGTGGTTCGGCGCTTAGATCGGAATCAACCGCGATCTGAATCACTACGAGTACGACTCCTTCATCCGCGTTCTTGCAACGCTTCCGCTTAGCGATCTACAATGGTATGTAGATGCACTCCCCTTCCCCTCGGTGCTAGATTACTCCATAGATTGATCTTGGTGATGCGTAGAAAATTTTGAATTTCTGCTACGTTTCCCAACACGAATATAGTCATCCAATATATCGATCTTGACGTCTCGACCATTTCGAGGCTCCTCGTCAAGTCCCTGATCTCATCCGGGACTCCGAACTCCTTCGGTACATCAAAACACATAAACTCATAATATAACCGTCATCTAACTTTAAGCGTGCGGACCCTACGGGTTTGAGAACTATGTAGACATGACCGAGGCACGTCTCCGGTCAATAACCAATAGCGGAACCTGGATGCTCATATTGGCTCCCACGTATTCTACGAAGATCTTTATCGGTCAAACCGCATAACAACATACGTTGTTCCCTTTGTCATCGGTATGTTACTTGCCCGAGATTCGATCGTCGGTATCTCAATACCTAGTTCAATCTCGTTACCGGCAAGTCTCTTTACTCGTTCCGTAATACATCATCCCGCAACTAACTCATTAGTTACAATGCTTGCAAGGCTTTAAGTGATGTGCATTACCAAGTGGGCCCAGAGATACCTCTCCGACAATCGGAGTGACAAATCCTAATCTCGAAATACGCCAACCCAACAAGTACCTTCGGAGACACCTGTAGAGCACCTTTATAATCACCCAGTTACGTTGTGACGTTTGGTAGCACACAAAGTGTTCCTCCGGTAAACGGGAGTTGCATAATCTCATAGTCATAGGAACATGTATAAGTCATGAAGAAAGCAATAGCAACAAACTAAACGATCAAGTGCTAAGCTAACGGAATGGGTCAAGTCAATCACACCATTCTCCTAATGATGTGATCCCGTTAATCAAATGACAACTCATGTCTACGGTTAGGAAACATAACCATCTTTGATCAATGAGCTAGTCAAGTAGAGGCATACTAGTGACACTCCGTTTGTCTATGTATTCACACATGTATTATGTTTCCAGTTAATACAATTCTAGCATGAATAATAAACATTTATCATGATATAAGGAAATAAATAATAACTTTATTATTGCCTCTAGGGCATATTTCCTTCAATTATGGCGCAACTGCTTCCGGTTGCATTGGGCGGGCTTCTACCGGAAAACGTTCGATTAGCCATTGTGAAGCTATGTGCATTCCTCAATGCAATCTCTCAGAAGGTGATCGATCCAGAAATCATCCCAAGGCTAAGGAGTGATGTGGCGCAATGTCTTGTCAGTTTCGAGCTGGTGTTCCCACCATCCTTCTTCAATATCATGACGCACGTCCTAGTTCATCTAGTCGACGAGATTGTCATTCTGGGGCCCGTATTTCTACACAATATGTTCCCCTTTGAGAGGTTCATGGGAGTCCTAAAGAAATATGTCCGTAACCGCGCTAGGCCAGAAGGAAGCATCTCCATGGGCCATCAAACAGAGGATGTCATTGGGTTTTGTGTTGACTTCATTCCTGGCCTTAAGAAGATAGGTCTCCCTAAATCGCGGTATGAGGGGAGACTGACTGGAAAAGGCACGCTAGGAGCGGACTCAATAATATGCAGGGACGGGCATTCTTGGTCTCAAGCACACTACACAGTTCTACAGAACTCTACCTTGGTGACCCCGTATGTCGATGAGCACAAGAACAGTCTGCGCTCCAAACACCCGGAGCAGTGCGACGACTGGATTACATGTGAACACATCAGGACTTTCAGCAGTTGGTTGGAAACACGCCTCAGAGGTGACAACACTGTTTGTGATGAGCTGTACTCGTTGTCCAGGGGACCATCTTTGACTGTATTGACTTACAAAGGATACGAGATAAATGGGAATACATTTTACACGATCGCCCAAGATCAAAAGAGCACCAACCAAAACAGCGGTGTCTGCTTTGATGCAGCAACCGAGAGGGGAAAGGACACATATTATGGTTACATAGTGGACATATGGGAACTTGACTACGGACATGATTTTAAGGTCCCTTTGTTTAAGTGCAAATGGGTCAATCTGTCAGGAGGTAGGGTACATGTAGACCCACAGTACGGAATGACAACAGTGGATCTGAAAAATCTTGGGTACACCGACGAACCGTTCGTCCTAGCCAATGATGTGGCACAGGTTATCTATGTGAAGGACATGTCTACCAAACCGGGAAAAAGAAAAGATAAGGAAGCGAATACATCATACGATGAGCCAAAGCGCCACATAGTTCTTTCAGAAAAAGGGACATCGTGGGAGTGGAGGGCAAGACAGACATGTCTGAAGATTATGAAAAGTTTCATGAAATTCCTCCCTTCAAAGTCAAGGCTGACCATCCATGGTTACGGCGCAATAAGCAAATGACACAAGCGAAGAAAAAGTGAAGACTTCCTCCCGCAACTATTATGATGATACCATGCCAACTTTGTAACAGACGAGTATGATACCATTGTCCGTTTTGTACATGAAGTGCATCCAGTTTTTGCCGTAACCCTCTCAACTTTCTTGCACATGCTATGTGCATGAAATGATGATACCATGCCAACTTTCAACCTTTTCAGAGTTCATTTGAAATGCTTTTCAATTTCAGGGTCTTATAGCTCAAAATAATCAACAAATGCATGAAAAATAAGAAATGAAGTCAGAAAGGGTTGAAAATTGATGATGTGGCTTTGAATGGTGCATTTTGAACACACAAAAAGTTAGGAGTTCAAATAAGTTTAAAAAAATGAAATCCCTTTGTAACAGACGAGTTTCCGTATGAAATCCTGATACTTCGAAAGAGATTGTCCGTTTTTTATACGAACTGCATCCAGTTTTTGCCGTAACCCTCTCCACTTTCTTGCACATGCTATGTGGATGAAATGATGATACCATGCCAACTTTCAACCTTTTCAGAGTTCATTTGAAGTACTTTTCAATTTTAGGGTCTTATAGCTCAAAATAATCAGTAAATGCATGAAAAATGGTGCATGAAAAATAACAAATAAAATAAATAAGTAATTAGAAACAAAATAATATAATAATATAAACATTAATAAAATATATAAGTACAAACAAAATAAAATAAACTTTGATAACATAAATAAAATTTATGAAACTAAAATTATCAAAGTATTTTCTGTTCAAAACATTATAAGCAACCTCTAGTATTATTGAAACTAAAATTATATAAAATTATGCAACTAAAATTATCGAAGTATTTTCTGTTCAAAATCATTGAAAGCAAAAAGAATTTTCATAAAGAACTTTTTTTGTTAGAAACTTTAATAGCAAAAAGAATTATCATAAAGTAAAATAAATAAGTAATTAGAAACAAAATAAAATAAAATAAATAAGTTTTTTGTTGTAAGTAGAAACAAAACAAAATAAATAAAGCAAAAAAGAAAACAAAAAACAGGCAAAAAATAAAAATATGCCACCTACTGGGCCACCACGGCCTGAATACGACTAGAAACCCATCGATGGGCCAGGATTCAGGCCCGCAGAAGGCCCAGTAGGCCCATCAGGCATAGCAGTGACAACTAGGCCCGTAAGCCTGCAATGGAGAGGAGCTCGAGAGGGGAGCGGCAGTGGGGTTAATAAACCACTGCGCGCCCCTCTCAACTAGCGAGGTGGGACTAAACATTCGATGCGGGTGGAGCAGCACAAGGCCTTTGGTCCCGGTTGGTGGCATCAACCGGGACTAAAGGTGTGCATTGGTACCGGTTGGTGGCACTAACCGGTACCAATGCCCCCCTTTAGTCCCGGTTGGTGGCACCAACCGGGACTAAAGGGTGTCTTTGGTCCCGGATGCTGCTATGAACCGGGACCAAAGGACTGGGTATATAAGTAGCACTTAGGAAAATTTGACGAACTCATCGCCAGTTGCCCCGACGACGCCGAGCTCATCGACGCCGCCAGGCTGCCCAGATCGATGTCGTCCGCTGCCCCGACGCCGCCCGCCACCCAGACGCCGTCCGCGCGCCGCCCCGACGTCGTCCGCGCGCCCCCGTTGTCGCCCCTGCCCCGTCGCCGCCTGCCGCCCCCGCCGACGCCATCGTCGTCGCCCGCGCCCGTCGTCGCCGTCGCCGTCGCCCGCGCCCGTCGTCGCCGTCGATGCGGGGAAGCACCACGCCGGCTCCCGCGACCCGTTCATCCCCGAGGCCGTTCGTCCGCCGCCGCACCGATTCCGGCCGGCGACCTCGACCCCTCCCCGCGCTGTGAGCCCCTGCCTCCTCCCCTTTCCTTCTCATTGCCGTCCCCGCACGCCATCTGTAAGCGCGCGCCACCGCCAACCATCGTCGCGGTCGCCGACCACCGACCTATTTTTCATTTTTTTGTTACGATGTATGTATGTATGTTCACTGTATAATGCTCTGTATATGCTGTATAATGCTCGTTTTTGCATTTTTTTGTTACCAAGAAAAGGTCTACTTTTTGGTGATATGTATGTTCATATGCTCATTAATATTTAAGAAAATGTTCATATGCTCATTTAAGAAAATGTTCATATGTAACATTTAAGAAAAAAAGTAAATGTATGTATGTTCATATGCAAAGAATTATTTTTGGATGAAATGAGATGAGATGAGATGAGATGTGTTTTGTGTTGGAGAAGAAAAGAGGAAGAAGGAAGAAGGAAGAAGAAGGAAAAGAGGGTCGAGGGGGGGGGGTCGATATACCCCCTCCCCGATAACATTTTTTTTCCATGTATATATGCAAAAGTTACATTTTTAGAAAAGTTTCATATATCTAGCTAGGAAAGGAAGAAGAAGAAAAAGAATGAGAGGAAAAAGGAAAATAAGAAGAGGAAGAAAGGAGAATAAGAGGAGAGGAAGAAGAGGAGAAATAAATAAGAAGAAGAAAAAAGAAAAAAAGAAGAGGAGAAGAAGAAAGGAATAGAGGAGAAGAAGAAAGGAATAGAGGAGAAGAAGAGAAAATAGAATATTCTATTTTCTCTTCTTCTCCTCTATTCCTTTCTTCTTCTCCTCTTCTTTTTTTTCTTCTTTTTTTCTTCAATCTTCTCCTCTATTAATATCTTCTTCTCCTCTTTTTATTTCTTCTTCGTCTTTTTTTTATCGGATATGTCGTTGTCGATATACCCCGTGTCCCGATAACTTCAACACGAGGGGGGGGGGGTTCGACCTACCCCCTCCCCGATAACATTATTTTCCCATGTATGTATGTCGTCGTTGTCGATATAACCCCCTCCCGGATAACTTCGACCGTGATAACTTATACCACGGGAGCACCCCCTGGCCCTCTCGCTCGACCAAAACTCTCGAGGACACCCAAACCCTAGAAAAAAACGATGTCGGTCTCCTACCCCCTCCCGCCGCCCCAAACCCAAACCCGGAATAAGCTAGGTCTACGTTTGCACTAATATATCCACCTGATGTCATGTTTGTGTAATAATTGTCATGTTGTAATATTTGCAGAAACAATGGAGCACGGACGAGACGAGGAAGCAGAAGAGGTGTTGGGGGACATAATCTTAGCCGGAGGTGATGTCTTGTCGTATCTTAACGACAATGATGGTCTGGAAGAACAAGGTGAAGAAGCAGGCTACGGTGATCGAAGAGTGGAGGAGGAAAGACATGATTATGATGGCTCCGGTGACCCAATGCTGGTGCAAGAAGGAGCCCGTGGTGACGGCTCCGGTGACCGAACAGAGTCCGGCCAGGTAAATATATTAGTTACTGTCTTGTGCATATTCGGTTTCCCTTATTAGTCCAGGTTATAGTAATGTAATTGATGACTTATGCATGCGTGCGCAACTTCCACTATATTCTCCTAGAGATTAAGCTTGAGCAGGGAGTAGTAACCGTCTTAGACTCGAGACGAAAAGATCCCCAGGACTATGCGGACATGACTCAAATGCTCGAAAAGTAAGTTAAATCGATCATTATCCACCATATCAGCAACTTTGTTCATTTCCTGATATCAAGTAATTGTTTTCTTTGTTTGGCAGGGTTTGGAGAAAATTCACCAAAAAAGCTCCGGGTCTGCCGAAGAAGCTGCAATTTAGACACCCGAAAGTATGTACTATAGTAGCATATTCCACGCATCTCCTAGTGATTCAAGCGCTAGTTTCATCAATACCATTTAGCATGCTTACTTATCAGTTTGATTGACCTCTATTTCTTGTAAAGTGGTTGTGGCAGGAACAAGGGAATGATTTCTGTGGATACTACGTTTGCGAGTCCATCCGCCACACGACCTGTGAGCGGGGCTACTCTGACGAACAATATGAAGTGCGTAAGCAATAATATTCACAATTTTATTTTATTACCATCATTTGTGTTGAGTTTCATTTATTCATATATATATGTATTGACCCCCTTCTTCAAATTAGATCTTTCGGATGCGGGATGAACTCCTAGCACCAGATCGTATGCGAGCAATTCAAGAGGAATTGGCGGCATTCTTTCTTGACCACGTGATCGCTGAAAACGGAGAATACTATGTGGACCCTGTGTTCATATATAATTAGGAGATTATATTGTAAGAGATAATTATTGTATATATGTAGCCGATAGTGTCGGATAGATATACGAGAACTTGTTGTTCGACCAATCTCTCGGAGAAGGAGAGGTGGTCGATATCACGTCTCTCTGTATGCATATGTTCATGACGATCTTCTGTTTCCTTCATTTGCTTACTAGCTAGCGTGTCTAGTCCTCTCTATACGTATATAGTACGTAGCGTCGACCAAGCACGGAGATAAGAGAGGACACTTCTCTCTATTAATTAGCTAGCTAACACAATATATGAAACACCTAAATTAACCCCACAAAACCCCCAACCCCTTTAAAAAAAAACAAAACCCCAGCCCCTGAAATGCTGACGCGTGGATGCCTATTGGTCCCGGTTAGTGCCATCAACCGGGACCAAAGGCCCTCCTGCCTGGGCTCGCCGCACCGGCCACGTGGAGGCCCATCTGTCCCGGTTCGTGTAAGAACCGGGACTAAAGGGCTAGGGCATTAGTAACGACCCTTTAGTCCCGGTTCAAAAACCGGGACAAAAAGCCCTTACCAATCGGAACAGATGACCCTTTTTCTACTAGTGTCGCTATGGGGTCACCCTCCTCCTCGTCCATCTCCTCCTCCAAGTTCTGCAAGCTTAGCTCCAGAGAGCTTGGAGGTTAGCCCGCCGTCATGTGAGATGGAGCCCTGCATCTTCGGCGTGCGCTTCCGCCGCGTTTTCAGCGCAGCGCCCTGCTGACAGTTGCCTCCACCACAAACGAGCGGTGCTAGTCACTGAGACGGCGGACGATTGACAAGGATGCGAACTACGGGTGGATGGACAGCGGCTCAGACGTTGCGAGAAGGGGCTCAGGCGGGTAGGGTTTTGTGACGTGGCCAGTCGGAAGGCAGCTTGGACGATGGGAGAAGGGGCTCAGATGGGTACGGTATTGTGACCTCGCCGGGCGGCTTTAATTAGCCGGGGCAGGTGGAGTAGTGATGGTTGAATGCCGGCAGCCGGAGTAGGCTTCTCATCTCCACTTCGTTGTGAATGCGGATAGGAACCAATCACGCCAGCTCTGAATGCGTGGGAGGGTTCCAGGAGACCGAAGAGGTTTTTTTTTTTTGTGGGAGCTAGGGAGTCAGAGTCTGACATGGCGAACATGTGAACACCACCAAACCTCCCTCAAGTTGGTGTTGGTTTGTGAGATTTTGAACGTTCGGATCAGTATTTTTGATGAGCCATGTTGAATGTCTAAATGTCGAGATTTACGGGCGAATAGGTGATCTACGTTGGAATTGCCCTAAGACTAGTGTTGTCGTCCTGTTAAATCCATCCAGTGGAAATATGTGTACTCTCCTCGGTCTACATTCTCAAGATCCCCCGGGATCACGCTATCTATGTTTGCATGTGCGTGATCCAACAAGTGGTGTTTGATCGAGAATGCATGTTTGACCTGTTACATGCAACGCTCATGCTCCGAGTAGAAAGAGCACAGTGTCGATCGTATCGAAGATCCAGGATCTGCTTCATATATGTAAATATTACAGTAAGGGCATCTACAGCCGGACTTGATAAATTCGACCCCCAAACATTCGCAGATGTGTCCAGGAGTGTCCGCAGACAATGACCAGTCACGCCTCAAAAAATGCATTTCATATCCGGATATCTCAAATTAAAAACCTCAAATTCATATTATTACATGCAACGTGAAAACCTAATCTAAGCGGAGGTCGTCCGGTTTCGCTCCCCGCTCGCCCCGCCGAGGCCATGTCCGGTGGCTGGCTGCGCTCCTCAGAGTGTTGGTCCGGTCGCCGGCAAGATAGAGTAGGGCATGGGACACGAGCCGGCTCACGGGACTCAAGGCGACGCCGTCTCCCATGCCCTACTTTTCCTCGTCGGAGCCCGAAACCCGAACAGTGCCGGTGGACGTCAGATTAATGACGGATCCATCCTGGGACGAGCCGCGGACGTCTACCACGACGCGGTTGCGGCGCCCGGACTGATGGGCCATACGGGGCGCTCGAGAATGCGACTCCGCCTCGCCGACGTCCACCGCCGCGAGGGCTGCCGCCGTATCCCCCGCCCGGTGCCTTGCACGGCGAGCACGCCGTGTCATGGCCTCTTCGGACGAGGCCCATGGGTGCGGCCCCATGCTCCGCGCGCCAACGAAGGGGTTGCGCGTCCGCCAGGGCGTTCGGACGCCAGATGGACCGCATGGCCTCCGGTGAGGCAGCTACGACTGGCCTAGCGTCGGATCCATGCGTCATTTGGGCAGGCGCAATGGATTCCCGACGAAAGTAGTCCAAGTGCTGCCTCGCACGGGCCTCCTCCTGGGAGCGGCGGACGCAAGTCAGGAGGCCATCTCCTCCTTGGGGCCGCGTGGGATGAGCTCGGAGTCGACGGATCTGGAGGTGAAGGACTCGGATCCGCTGCCCGCCATGCCGCAGACGCCCGAAAGGAGCCGGAGACGAGCATGGGTGACGGAGGGGAGTGGAGTGAAGTGCCTAGGGTTTAGTCTGGCGAGCGGATAAAGAGGAATTTATGTGGGGCCGGGTGGGCAGTTTGGGCAGGGGCCGATGTGGGGGGCTTGCCCGGGGCACGGTGACGGTCAGCCCGGGCGTTTGAGGGTCGTTTGGGGGGGGTCGAAAAACCGTGACCGGACAGCCCGGTCGGACGTATGAGACGGGTTTGAGAAGTTATGCTCTAACAACGTACAGTAGTATATTTCGCTTGCTTTCTCGACGGCCACATAATTTTCTACGTCCGCGTCAATAGTTTTCCAAGTTTTTTCCCAGCTTTCGGTCAGACCCAAGACTGAAATCCCAACACACCTGCACCGCACTGCTCATCTACTGCCATCTGACGACAGATACAACCGATCTATCGATGCACGGATCACCGGAGATGGTGACCACTGGGTCTGCCGGAGAAGCAGAAGAGCACGAGAGATCCTGCGTGATCTGCCACAGATCTCCCAGAGGAACCATCGAATGACACGCACGGATCGACCGATGGAAGCGGTCGCCGTGCCATCTTCAGACGCATGCATCATGCGCGTTACGTGTCGTGTTACATGCGCATATAGATAGTATAATAACACCAATGTAGCGCGTCAGTTCAACTTGGTTAGTTATGGTCAGACAAGGATGGAGATCCCAGTGTCGTGATGTGCATCCTTTCCGGAGATTCACCTAAGAGCTGGTAGCGACCGAGAACACGTCACGTCCACAGAGTTAGATTCACATTGGATTTGGCGGGGCTGACGAAATGGACGTATTCAGAGTGGATGCATGTTGCCTTCGTACCCCCACGTGGCATGTCTCCTCCTCCTCCTCGCCTATAGCAAGGTTACATTTTTCTCTTAACTTCTTACTGGTGGATTAGACATATACAGATTCGAGATCTATTGTTTGAGCTCTTTCTTTTCTTCTGTCGAGGGAGACCCAGACCACTGTTGTCGTCCTGTTAAATCCAGTGGCAATCTATGGACTCTCCTCGGTCTACATTCCCAGGATCCTCCAAGATCGTATCTGTGTTTGCATGTGCATGATCCATGAGGTGGTATTTGATCGGGACCTCCTGTTTGACCGGTTACATGCAAAGCTCATGCTCCGGGTAGAAAATGCATAGGATCGATCGTATCGAAGATCCACAGGATCTGCGTGAAGATCTCACGTACGAAATGAAGAAACTGAGACGGATCATATCGATCTTGCTGGTCAGTCCATCATATCGTCCCTAGCTAGCATTCGTCTGTGATCTCTGAGCGAGACAGGACAATGCATATTGAAAGACTGGCTACAGATGCCACTTGGTTTTTGACACGTACGTATGTTGATCTGTCATTCTGCTTGATTGGAAACGAAGGTGACAACTGTGCCAAATTTGTCAAGGTAGCAAGATTCGGGCAGGATATACCGATGGACGCATGTGACCGGATATAGTCGATCTGACGTGGCAAATCTGGGGAAGGATTGGGCTGCTTGACTTGACTACTGTTTTCCTTAAGAAAAAAGAACTTTTGAGAGGGAAAGCAAAAAACACTTTTTTTAACACAGTACAATCAAGGTCACTCACATACACAAGCATACACTCACCCATATGAACGCACACACACACCTTACCCCTATGAGCACATCTGAAAGACTGAGTCAGCATAGTATCTTGAGATTTTACGAAGTCACCATAGACGCCTCACAGTCGAGGGAACGTCTCCTCCAACGAAATGAACATCGCCGAAAGTCTGAAATAAATCTAGAAATAATGCGAGCACCAATGTCAACTATAGGACTTGAACCTGATGGATACCATAGATTTTACAGAGTCCCACTAGGAAAGCAAAAACACTTGACAATGGTGGAGGGACACGTTTTTCATTACTGTACAAGGGCAACTCAAACACGGATCACCAAACCTCTCGTAAATGTCACTTTTGTCCATCCAACGAGCGGTTATCAAATTTGATCGACTCCATGTTGTATAAATAGGTACTCCCTCCATCCCAAAATATAAGAACGTTTTTGACACTATATGCTAGTGTCAAAAACGTTCTTATATTTTGGGATGGAGGGTGTATCTATTGTGGTGGGTAATATCAGACGCGGACGTTTCAAACCTATGGGTCCAGTGTAGGCTATATTTATTTTTACCCGCTTCAAGCTGTGGTGTGTAGCGTGCGCTCGAAGTGCGTGTTGATATGTATGCATCTACTTCCGCCGTTCGGAATTACTTGTCGCAGAAATGAATATATCTAGATGTATTTTAGTTCTAGATATATCCATTTTCGAGACAAGTAATTCCGAACGGAGGGATACGTATTGCCACCAAGAATCCCGCTTGTAATCAAAGATGACATGTCATACCCCTGTTCGTTGCATGTCCCCTGTGTAGTCTTCTCAGGACCTTAATGTTAATGCAATGCAATGTAGCCAGATACAATGTCACACTGCAAAGTGGTGTTGCCAGTTTCGGTTGCTCTAGACTTTTGTTTTTATGGACGATTGCTCTGCCTTTTTACTTGGTGTTCAGTTTACAAAAATAATCACGCCAGTGCTGCTCTACAAAAAGGCGGGGGGGAAAAAAAAATTACTTTGAAACAAATCGATTTCACAGCACAGAGCAATTTGATTGTACTGAGAGCGTGAGCCAAGTGTTTCGTATCTGTAAACGTGAACAACGTACGTTTCACATAGGACTACTTTGTAGAAGACCACACATTTTTGTGCTCCAATTTTCCCACCTTTCGCTTAGACACAAGACTGGAATCCGGGCATGCGTGCCTGCACTGCACTGCTCAGCGATGCACGGATCGCTGGAGATGGCGACCGATGAATCTATCAAAGAGGAACAGGAGAGAGGGAGAGATCCTGCGTGATCTGCTACAGATCTCCGGGGATCCTCACGGGATCTCCCAGACCCAGAGGATCGATCGACGGGACGGGTCGCCGTGGCCATCTCATCTTAGGACACACATGCACGCACGTGTTGCGTGGTGCTGGTGCACATATACAATGTGGAGCGTAGAGCGTCAACTCAACGTGGTTACTTATGGCTAGACAAGCAAGCAAGGAAGAAGATCCCAGTGCCGTCATGGGCATCTTTTCCCGAGATTCACCTCATGTCCTCATCACCTAGGCCGCCAGCGACCGAGAACACGTCACGTCCACAAGGCTAGATTCACATCTGATTTGGCTAGGCTGAGAAATGGACGTGTTCAGAGTGGATACATGTTGCCTTCGTACCCACGTGCCATGTCCGCGCCTCCTCGTGCATAACAAGGTTCCATTTTTCTCTTAACTTGTATGGCCCCCTTGATCCTCGTCTACAAGATGACTAGAACGCTTAGTTCCCTACTGCTTGAGCTTTAGACCAAGGGCAACTCCAAGATCACCTACTGGTCTCACGTCCACTTTGTATGCGCCAATGGGTTCTAGGAGGCCGGAGAGGGTTTTTGGGTGGGTCCTGGATGTCAAAATCCGACGTTGCGGACTTGTAGACTGTCCTAGATCTTCCCCAGTTTGATGCCGGTTTGTGAGATTTCGAACGTTCCAATTGGTCCGACCATTTTTGTTGACCCATGCTGAATGGCTAAAAGTGTCCGGATCATCCGATCGGGACACTTACTGGTGAATAGCTGATCCGTGTTGGAGTGCCCTAAGACTATTGTTTGTCGATCGTCCTGTTAAATCCATCGAGTGAAAATATGTGTACTCTCCTCGGCCTACATTATCAAGATCCTCCAGGATCATATAGTATCTATGTTCGCATGTGCATGATCCAACAAGTGGTATTTGATCTAGACTTTTGCGAGACTTCCTGTATGGCTGGTTACATGCAAATCTCATGCTCCAAGTAGAAAGAGCATAGTATCCATCGTGTCCGTGAGGATCTGCTTGGTATCTGCAACTTTCTCGACGACGACACATTTTTCTACGCCATAGTAGACGCCCGCATCAATAGCGGTCCAAGTTTCCGACCTTTCGCTCAGACACAAGCCTGAAATCCCAACGCACTGCTCATCTACCCCCATCCGTACGGCAGCCACTGACGAGGACTCTCTGACCAAGGCCATGCGTAGGACGGCAGCCCGCAACCTGACTATAAAGGTACTTCCTCCCACAAATCTTTTTTGTCCTTCGATAACCCTAGAGTTTCTGCAAATATTGCTAGCTTGGGTGTTTCGTTAGGACGTAATGAGAAAGAGGTACAAGTTTCTGTTAGGGCCCTTAAACAAATGGAGTTCGACCGGCTTAAGGTTGCTCCTAGGTTGTCTACTTTTTCTGACCCTCTCGTGTTGGATGTGGATGCTGATGCCGATCATGATGGCAAGCTTCTCTCCCATCTAGTTAAAGACACAACCGAAGTAGACTTGGAGGATACTGTACGCGACAACATGCTATGTGAGCTTGTCGCGTTGGTACGAAAAAACAAGTCTACTTCAGAGAAGAAAAGAGGGCGCCCATCTAAGAGGGCAAAGGTTCCTAAACATAAAAATGGTTCATCATGAGGGGTATGTTTTGGAATAGCAGAGGTCTTGGTGACTTGGCTAAACACAAACACATTGCCGATTGTGTAAAGGATCATGCCTTGGACTTGGTGGCCATCACTGAGTCGGGTAAACGTTATTTCCAGACACATGTTCTTGACCACTTTTCATGTGGTTATGATTATGAATGACATGTTTTACCCCCATCCGGGAGGTCTGGTGGAATCTTGCTTGGCATCCACTCGACATACTTGGAACTTTTATCCACTTCAAAGGGTGAATATCACATCAAATTTCACCTTTGAAACAAGTCTGACAACTTCCTTTGGAGTCTAGTGGCTGTATATGGCGCTGCTCAAGAGGAGTTTAAGTCCGCTTTCCTTAAAGAGCTTGTTAATACCTGTCGGGACAATCCCCATCCCATGTTAATCGGGGGGGGGGGGGGGGATTTTAATATTCTTAGGTATCAACAGGAAAAAAAACAATGACCGGTTTGACACTAGGTGGCCTTTCCTCTTCAATGCCGTTATTGACAGCCTAGACCTGCGGGAGCTCACTTTGTCTGGTCGTCAGTACACCTGGGCCAATAACCGATCAATCCCTACTTATGAAAAACTTGACCAGGTGCTAGTGACCACCGACTAGGAATATAAATATCCCCTTGCATCGATACACGCACTAGAAAGAATCGAGGCCCTATCGGATCATGCTCCTTTGCTAACCGATTTTGAACAAACAACTCCAAGCTCTAACCGTCCACAGTTTAAATTTGAACTGGGATGGCTCACTAGAGAGGGATTCCATGACCTGGTTAAGAAAGTGTGGGCATGTCAACCTCTGGGTAACACGCCCATTCAACGATGGAACAATCGAATTCGCGCCTTGCGACGATTCCTTCGTGGATGGGTGATGTCTACTACGCAACCTTCTTCTTGTAGACGTTGTTGGGCCTCCAAGTGCAGAGGTTTGTAGGACAGTAGCAAATTTTCCTCAAGTGGATGACCTAAGGTTTATCAATCCGTGGGAGGCGTAGGATGAAGATGGTCTCTCTCAAGCAACCCTGCAACCAAATAACAAAGAGTCTCTCGTGTCCCCAACACACCCAATACAATGGTAAATTATATAGGTGCACTAGTTCGGCGAAGAGATGGTGATACAAGTGCAATATGGATGGTAGATATAGGTTTTTGTAATATGAAAATATAAAAAACAGCAAGGTAACTAATGATAAAAGTGAGCATAAACGGTATTGCAATGCTAGGAAACAAGGCCTAAGGTTGATACTTTCACTAGTGCAATTTCTCTCAACAATAATAACATAATTGGATCATATAACTATCCCTCAACATGCAATAAAGAGTCACTCCAAAGTCACTAATAGCGGAGAACAAACGAAGAGATTATGATAGGGTACGAAACCACCTCAAAGTTATTCTTTCTGATCGATCTATTCAAGAGTTCGTACTAGAATAACACTTTAAGACACAAATCAACCAAAACCCTAATGTCACCTAGATACTCCAATGTCACCTCAAGTATCCGTGGGTATGATTATACGATATGCATCACACAATCTCAGATTCATCTATTCAACCAACACAAAGAACTTCAAAGAGTGCCCCAAAATTTCTACCGGAGAGTCAAGACGAAAACGTGTGCCAACCCCTATGCATAAGTTCACAATGTTACGGAACCCGCAAGTTGATCACCAAAACATACATCAAGTAGATCACGTGATATCCCATTGTCACCACAGATAAGCACATGCAAGACATACATCAAGTGTTCTCAAATCCTTAAAGACTCAATCCGATAAGATAACTTCAAAGGGAAAACTCAATCCATTACAAGAGAGTAGAGGGGGAGAAGCATCATAAGATCCAACTATAATAGCAAAGCTCGCGATACATCAAGATCGTACCACCTCAAGAACACGAGAGAGAGAGAGATCAAGCACATAGCTACTGGTACATACCCTCAGCCCCAAGGGTGAACTACTCCCTCCTCGTCATGGAGAGCACCGAGATGATGAAGATGACCACCGGAGAGGGATTCCCCCCTCCGGTAGGGTGCCGGAATGGGTCTAGATTGGTTTTCGGTGGCTACAGAGGGTTGCGGCGGCGGAACTCCCCATCTAGGTTATGTTCTGGAAGTTTGGGTATATATAAGAGGTTTTGGCGTCGGGAACAAGTCAGGGGGGTCTCCGAGGTGGCCACGAGGTAGGGGGCGCACCCAGGGGGGTAGTGACGACAACATGTACCTAGGGTAGGGTCATAAGGCCTGACCTAGACACCCTTCCCAAGGACATTACCCTAAAGTCAGAAGCATTCGAGGGATAACATCATCTACTCGACCAGAAGCATTCCACTCGGAAGATACAATGTCACTCGACCATAGCATTAGTCACTCGACGACCAGAAGGTCTAAAGCCACTCTGAACAGCAACGGTCAGGCATTTACTTTATAGACTTAATGGTCATTCATGTATCTTTATTGTTGGCGTTACCAGTAACGCCCCATCTTTATGTACCTTAAACCCTGTGTAACTGAGGGTCGGAGGGGTCTGGCAAACTCTATATAAGCCACCCCCTCCTCAGGGACAAGGGTTCCTACCCCCTGTAACTCCACACACATAATCCAGTCGACCGCCTCCGGGCATCGAGACGTATGGCTGTTACTTCCACCATGAAGGGCCTGAGCTCGTAAACCTTGTGTGTACAACTTCACCATAGCTGGGATCTTGCTTCCTCATACCTACCCCCATTCTACTGTCAGTATTAGAACCACGACAGTTGGCGCCGACCTTGGGGCAGGTGTCTTAGCGACTTTTTGGTGAGGTTGCGATTTTTTCGATTCCCATCATCATGGTTTCCGGCGGTGGATTGGCTGAGGGCCGCGAGATCCGTCTCGGCACGCTCGTCTTTGTCACCGACGACTCCGCCTGGCTTCAGGAAGCTCCCCTTGACGTCGAGACGCTCCCCGTCCACGGGGCGACGCACTTTCGCGCGTGCGTTCGCGGCGTCCTTCTCCGGCAGCCGTCGACCCAGTAGCGGTTGGCTCCCATGGTGTCCCCGCTCCCCGCTGTTCGCCGACGCAAGCGATCCGGTGGGTCGCGGCTTCAGCGGTGGGTGAAACACGTGGTGGCTCATCAGTCGGCTACCCCACAAGTCGCGGCAATCGATCCGACGAAACTCTCTACGACCTGTTCGACCTATCGACTGGCTCAGTCGAGACCGCATCCGAGTGTGATAGCAGCGACCCTGCGGCTGAAGTCTTGATGGTCGACGGACCACGCAGTCCGCCTGGGTTCCGCCCCGAGGGTGGCGGTGATGGTGGCGGCGATCCGTCGCGCGTTCACGAGGAGTACCACCCTGAAACCTTTTCTTCGCAGCAGAGGGAAGAGCTTCACCACCGCAATATGGAGGCGCTCCACACGCCCATCGTTGGAGAAACCTCTGAGGCTCGGGCCTTGGAGGAGGCGCGCCTGGCCAATTTGGCTGAGCGCACTCGGCTGTAGAACCTTCAGCATGCACTCGACGAGCATGCTCGGCAGCGGATCCCCGAGTCCAGTCGACGACAGCGTCAACTTTTCCCGCCTCAGCCTCAGGTATACCACACCCCGATTCAAAATCTCACAGCTGCGGCCCGTATAGCAAAGTCAATTCAGCCTTCCCAGTCGGAGGCTGGTAGGGGTTTGATGCAGATCCGGACCTTACTCCGGGCAGCAGGAGAGCAGGACACAGCAGTGTCTCAGTTGCGGAATAGGATTCATAGCAGATCTATGATGGCAGATACAGTTCAGTCGGCCCACAGCCCCAGATCACCCCCGCGACGTGAGGGGCGTGGGCACCGGCAGGATCAGTACGTGGGACGGAACCACGAGCAGTATGATCACCGACTCGGCCATGATGACCGTCGTCGAGTGCCCACACCTTCTCCGAGGAGTGGGTCGTATGTGCCCCGGCAGTATGATGACAGACGCCCGCACAGTGGCGAGCGAAGAATACCAGTCGACCCAAGAGAGCCAGGCTTTGATGCGAGATCTATTCTCGTTCAAGGTTTGGTCGACAGGAACAGAGCACACAGAGAGGGCCTTGACAGAGATCGCCCGACTGGTAGCAGAGTTCATGTTTCAGGTCCAGAGTGTTTCAGCAGAGCCATCAGAGCTGCCGAGATCCCTCCCAACTTCAGGTTGGCGACTGGAGTCAGTAAGTTCACTGGTGAGTCCAAGCCCGACACTTGGCTTGAGGATTACCGAGTGGCCGTGCAGATTGGTGGTGGCAATGATGAGGTGGCCATGAAGCATCTTCCTCTGATGCTGGAAGGTTCGGCCAGAGCATGGTTGAATCAATTGACCCCAGGCAGTATATTCACTTGGGAAGAGCTGGCCCGAGTGTTTGTCAGAACTTTCGAGGGTACTTGCAAGCGGCCAGCAGGATTAACAGAATTGCAGCATTGCGTGCAAAAACCGAATGAGACTCTGAGGGATTACATTCAGAGGTGGACCACTTTGCATCACACAGTGGAAAATGTATCCCAACATCAAGCAGTTTGTTCCTTCAAGGAAGGCGTTCGGTCTCGAGAGCTTAACTTGAAATTCGGTCGGACAGGAGATATGTCTTTGACTCGGATGATGGAAATAGCCACTCGGTACACTAATGGAGAAGAAGAGGATCGACTCCGCAGTGGAAAGAGCAAACCAGTCGGTCAGGACACCGGTGGAGGCAATTCCAATCGGAAACAGAAGCGTAAAGCTGAGCCTGCAGGGCCTGGTGAAACTGCGGCAATGATTCAAGGAAAGTGTAAAGGGAAACCTAAGGGGCCCTGGACCCCCAAGAAAGTGAAAGATCAAGCCAGAAATGATGTGTTGGATTTGCCATGTCACATTCACGCCAAGAAGGGTGAAGAAGGTAATCTGATTTATCCTAAGCATACCACTCGACAGTGTCGGGTTCTGATCTAGCAATTTCGAGAGAAGAAATCTAATGAGAAGGAAAAGGAGTCGGACAAGGATGAGGACAAAGAGGAAGATGATGGTTTTCCCAATGTCAATTCCACCCTGGTGATTTTTGCTGATGTTGAGAGCAAAAGTCGACTGAAAGTGATAAACCGGGAAGTGAATATGGTTGCTCCGGCAACGACAACATACCTAAAGTGGTCACAAACCGCTATCACATTCGACCAGTCTGATCACCCGACACGCATTGCCACTCCTGGGCGGCAAGCGCTGGTAGTCGACCCAGTGGTTGGAGGCACTCGTGACCAAAGTGCTGATGGATGGCGGCAGTGGTTTGAATATTCTTTACGCTGAAACTCTGAAGGGGATGGGCATTCCAATGTCCAAACTTAGTGAGAGAAACATGAGCTTTCACGGCGTCATCCTTGGAAAGAAGGCTGAATCACTCGACCAGATAACCCTTGACGTGGTTTTCGGTGATTCAAAGAATTATCGTAAGGAAAAGTTGACATTTGAAGTAGTGGATTTCCAGAGTGCTTATCATGCTATTTTGGGGAGGCCTGCATATGCACGTTTTATGGCTCGACCATGTTACGTGTACCTCAAATTGAAAATGCCTGGTCCCAGAGGAGTGATCACGGTCGCTGGCAATCGGCAGAAGGCAGAAGAATGTCTCCAGAAGGGTTCGAAAATTGCCGATGCTCAAATGGCAGCAGTTGAAATGCAAGAGTATCAGAAGAATGCAGAACCGAGTGATTTGTTGTGAGCCAAGAAGCCCACCATAGATTCTGCATTTCAGTCGTCCGGTGAAACAAAGCCGATTCATATTCACTCGACTGATCCTAATGCTGCTCCTACTCATATCTCAACATTACTCGACAGCAAATAGGAAGAAGCGCTCATCCAGTTCCTCCGTGAGAACTGGGACATCTTTGCATGGAAACCTTCTGACATGCCGGGTGTACCCAGGGGACTGGCTGAGCACCGTTTGCGAGTCGACCCGAAAGTGAAACCAGTCAAAGAGCATCTTCGACGGTCCGCCGTACAGAAGAGAAAGGCAATTGGCGATGAAGTGGCTCGGCTCCTGGCAGCTGAGTTCATCCGAGAGATTTACCACTCCAAGTGGCTCGCCAATGTTGTCATGGTCCCCAAGAAGGACGACTCACTTCGTATGTGCATTGACTTCAAGCATATCAATCAGGCCTGCCCGAAAGATCCTTTCCCTCTCCCCCGCATTGACCAAATTGTCGACTCAACTACGGGGTGTGAGCGTTTGTCTTTTCTAGACGCCTATTCCGGGTATCATCAGATCCGACTGTATGGACTTGATGAGATAAAAACAACTTTCATCACTCCATACGGGTGCTTTTGCTATGTCACCATGCCATTCGGTCTTAAGAACGCTGGTGCCACATTTATGAGGATGATTCAGAAGTGCCTGCTCACTCAAATCAGTCGGAATGTGGAAGCATATATGGATGACATTGTGGTCAAGTCGCGTAAAGGTTCCGACCTGCTGGCTGACCTCGCTGAAACCTTTGCCAACCTGAGAAGGTATGATATCAAGCTTAATCCGTCGAAGTGCAAATTCGGAGTTCCAGGAGGAAAGTTACTCGGTTTCCTCATTTCCGAACAAGGGATCGACGCGAACCCAGAGAAAGTTGGGGCTATACTCCGGATGAAACGCCCTGTGTGTGTGCATGATGTTCAGAAGCTTACTGGTTGTTTGGCCGCCTTGAGGCGATTCATCTGTCGCCTCGGTGAAAAGGCATTGCCTCTTTACCGACTGATGAAGAAATCTGATAAGTTCGAGTGGACTTCTGAAGCTGATACAGTGTTTGCAGAGCTCAAAACCCTGCTTTCCACCCAGCTAGTGCTCGCTGCCCCAATCAGCAAAGAGCCTTTACTGCTTTATATTGCAGCCACTGGACAAGTTGTCAGTACAGTACTCACGGTCGAGCGGGAAGAAGAAGGAAAAACCTATAAAGTTCAGCGCCCAGTGTACTACATTTCTGAAGTCTTGACTCCCTCCAAGCAGAGATATTCGCATTATCAGAAGCTTGTTTATGGAATTTACATGACCACGAAGAAGGTTGCTCATTATTTTTCAGATCATTCCATTACAGTCGTCAGCGACGCACCATTGTCAGAAATTCTGAACAACAGAGATGCAACTGGTCGAGTGGCAAAGTGGGCGATTGAACTCCTTCCATTGGATATCAAGTTTGAGGCAAAGAAAGCTATCAAGTCCCAAGCAATAGCAGATGTCCTCTCCGAGTGGGTTGAGCAGCAACAACCGACTCAGATTCACTCGGAGCATTGGACCATGTTCTTTGACGGATCCACGATGTTGAATGGTTCTGGTGCTGGGGTGGTATTGGTATCCCCCTGAGGAGACAGGCTCAGCTATGTTCTTCAGATTCATTTTGATTCCTCTAACAATGAGGCTGAATACGAAGCACTTCTGTACGGGTTGCGTATGGCCATTTCACTCGGCGTCCGTCGCCTAATGGTCTACGGCGATTCAGATTTGGTGGTTAATCAAGTAATGAAGGAGTGGGACGTCAGGAGCCCGGCTATGACTGGCTATTGTAATGCAGTGAGAAAGTTAGAGAAGAAGTTTGAGGGGTTAGAGCTCCATCATATACCCCGACTGAAAAATCAAGCAGCTGATGATTTGGCAAAGATAGGCTCCAAGCGTGAGCCTATTCCCAGTAATGTTGAGAGCAAAAGTCGACTGAAAGTGATAAACCGGGAAGTGAATATGGTTGCTCCGGCAACGACAACATACCTAAAGTGGTCACAAACAACTATCACATTCGACCAGTCTGATCACCCGACACGCGTTGCCACTCCTGGGCGGCAAGCGCTATGTGACGCCCCCGATTTGACCGTACACTAATCATGCACGCAAATGTGTACGATCACGATCAGGGACTCACGGGAAGATATCACAACACAACTCTACAACATAAATAAGTCATACAAGCATTATAATACAAGCCAGGGGCCTCGAGGGCTCGAATACAAGTGCTCGATCATAGACGAGTCAGCGGAAGCAACAATATCTGAGTACAGACATCAGTTAATCAAGTTTGCCTTAAGAAGGCTAGCACAAAAGTAGCAACGATCGAAAAGGCAAGGCCTCCTGCCTGGGACCTCCTAACTACTCCTGGTCGTCGTCAGCGGCCTGCACGTAGTAGTAGGCACCTCCAGTGTCGTAGGTGTCGTCGTCGACGGTGGCGTCTGGCTCCTGAACTCCAGCATCTGGTTGCGACAATCCGGTATAGAAAGGGGAAAAGAGGGAGAAAAGCAACCGTGAGTACTCATCCAAAGTACTCGCAAGCAAGGAGCTACACTACCTATGCATGAGTATATGTGTAAAGGGGCATATCAGTGGACTGAACTGCAGAATGCCAGAATAAGAGGGGGATAGCTAGTCCTGTCGAAGACTACGCTTCTGGACATCTCCATCTTGCAGCATGTAGAAGAGAATAGATTGAATTCCTCCAAGTAGCATCGCATAGCATAATCCTACCCGGCGATCCCCTCCTCGTCGCCCTGTTAGAGAGCGATCACCGGGTTGTATCTGGCACTTGGAAGGGTGTATTTTACTCAGTATCCAGTTCTAGTTCTCATAAGCTCAAGGTACAACTCCGGGTCGTCCTTTTACCGAGGGACACGGCTATTCGAATAGATAAACTTCCCTGCAGGGGTGCACCACATAACCCAACACGCTCGATCCCAATTGGCCGGACACACTTTCCTAGGTCATGCCCGGCCTCGTAAGATCAACACGTCGCAGCCCCACCTAAGCACAACAGAGAGGTCAGCACGCCGGTCTAAACCTATGCGCGCAGGGGTCTGGGCCCATCGCCCTATGCACACCTGCACGTTGCGTACGCGGCCGGAAGCAGACCTAGCCTAGTGGCGTTCCAGTCCAATCCGGCGCGCGCCACTCAGTCGCTGACGTCAAAAGAGCTTCGGCTGATACCACGACGTCGGGATACCCATAACTACTCCCACGTAGATGGTTAGTGCGTATAGACCAAATGGCCAGACTCAGATCAAATACCAAGATCTCGTTAAGCGTGTTAAGTATCCGCGAACGCCGACCAGGGCCAGGCCCACCTCTCACCTAGGCGGTCTCAACCTGCCCTGTCGCTCCGCCACAAAGATCCACTTGCGGGTACTCCTACGAGCCGACCCGACTTTAGTCATCACATGTGTCATGTATGTAGTATATAAGTATATACCCGTGATCACCGCCCAGGTGATCACGGCCCGATAGTATAGCACAGCAGACGGACAAGAATGTAGGGCCACTGATGGAAATCTAGCATCCTATACTAAGCATGTAGGATTGCAGGTAAAGGTATCAACAGTAGTAGCAAGGATAGGCTATGCATCAGGATAGAATATCGAAAAGCAGTAACATGCTAAACTACTCTAATGCAAGCAGTATAGAGAATAGAGTAGGCGATATCTGGTGATCAAGGGGGGGGCTTGCCTGATTGCTCTGGCAAGTAGGAGGGGTCGTCGACTCCGTAGTCGAACTGGGCAGCAGCAGTGTCGGTCTCGTAGTCTACCGGAGAGAAGAGGGGGAAGAACAGTAAATACAATGCAAACATAAGCATGACGATGCGTGACATGAAAATGAGCGGTGCTAGGGGTGTCCTAACGCGGCAGTAGGTGGCACCGGTGAAGGGGGAAACATCCGGGAGGTATTCCCGATGTTTCGCGTTTTCGGACAAACGAACCGGAGGGGGAAAGTTGCTAGTTCGATAGGTTAGGGAGGTGTGGTGGATGAACGGACTGCGTATTCGGATTCGTCTCGTCGTTCTGAGCAACTTTCATATAGAAATCATTTTCATCCGAGTTACGGTTTAAAAGATATGAATTTTCAAAGTTTATTTGAATTTCTAGAATTATTTAAATAACAGAAAAAAAAATGACGTCAGCATGACGTGCTGATGACGTCAGCAGTCAACAGACTTGCTGACC
The DNA here is from genome assembly GCF_018294505.1 of Triticum aestivum. NCBI lineage: Eukaryota > Viridiplantae > Streptophyta > Magnoliopsida > Poales > Poaceae > Triticum > Triticum aestivum. Next base: position 106,012,372 of record NC_057802.1, read on the forward strand.
AGGTCAAACTGACCAGTGGGCCCTACATGTCATAGAGAGAGGGCTAACAGTGGGTTATTTTAAATTAAACGCGGTTAATTAGCAGCTGGGTCCCACATGTCAGTGACTAATTAGTTAAACTAATTACTTTTAATTATAAAATCATTTTAATTATTTATTTTAAGGGGCGGGGCCCGCACGTCAGTGGCTGGGGCCGCCCAGTCAGCCCAGTTGACCAGGTCAACTGGTCAACAGGTGACCAGGGGGCCCACTGGCAGTGACCCAGGGGGTGGCCCCCAGGTGTGCCACGTCGGACGCCGGCGGGAGGGCACTCCGGCGAGCCCGTACACGGCGACGAGCCTCGGCCGTGGCCGGATTTCGGCCACAGGGGTCCGTTTCACGCGCGCTTGGTCGCGTTCGAACGGCCAAGACGATCCGCGCCGGATGGTGGTAGTGGTTCGTTCGGAGATGGCCGGAAACGGCACCGGCGGTGAGCTTAGCGGCGGCCGGAGTTCGGGGTTGCACGGGCACGGCGATGGGAGGCACGGGAAGGCCAGGCGTGGGGCTCTACGGGGTCCTGGGAGTGCCAGGAGCACGCGGGGACCATCGGTGCGGGCGGAGGAGCTCGGGGTGCGCGAGGACGAGGGGGGGGGGCAGGCGGGGCGTGGCCGACGCGGGCGCGCGGTCGGGGCGCGCGCGGGCGAAGGCCGTGCGGGCGCGCGTGCGTGGACAGGCGCGGCGGGGCGCGTCTGGGCGCGCCGGAGCGCGAGCGGGGCGGCGGTGACCGAGAGGAGAGGGGCGGGCGACGGAGGCCGGTGGCCTCACCGAGGTATGCAGGGTCACGGCAGTGGGGTCGAGGGGGAGACGGGGGCGACGGCGATGCGGTGTCGAGGCGCAGGCCGGCGAGGAGGAGGAGGCAGGCCGGCGAGGCAGTGCTCCGGCGAGGCGAGGGCGCGGGGTCGAGCGCGACGGCGTCGGTCTCCTCCTCGATCCAGACCGGGGGGGTGAGATATTTCGGGGGGGGGGGGGAAGCGAGGCTGTCGGTGGGGGGCAGGGGATAAGGTGAGGGGGGTTGGGCCGGCCGGCTGGGCCTGGGGTGGCCCAGTTGGGCCAGGTCCAGTGGGGGGGGGGGGCTTTTGTTCCTTTTTTTTCTTTGTTCTGTTTTCTGTTTTGTTTTCTCTTTTCTTTTATTTGTTTATTTCCTTTCCTGTTTATTTCATTTAAAAGTATTTAGATATTTTATAAAAATGTGTTTTCTCCACCATAATTACCAGTGTAATATTTGGCACCCACTGAACATTTCTGTTTGAATTTTTGAAAACTTTTATTTTCCACTTTAATTATGTTTGAAATTTGAACTAGGAGTTTGACAAGGGTGTGGTTCAAATGTGATCAAGCCCTGTTTAGCAACATGATTAGCTTAATCACAGGGGGTTACTTTAGCATGATTCTCAAGGTGTTACACGCTAGTAGTCGACCCAGTGGTTGGAGGCACTCCTGACCAAAGTGCTGATGGATGGCGGCAGTGGTTTGAATATTCTTTACGCTGAAACTCTGAAGGGGATGGGCATTCCAATTTCCAAACTTAGTGAGAGAAACATGAGCTTTCACGGTGTCATCCTTGGAAAGAAGGCTGAATCACTCGGCCAGATAACCCTTGACGTGGTTTTCGATGATTCAAAGAATTATCATAAGGAAAAGTTGACATTTGAAGTAGTGGATTTCCAGAGTGCTTATCATGCTATTTTGGGGAGGCCTGCATATGCACGTTTTATGGCTCGACCATGTTACGTGTACCTCAAATTGAAAATGCCTGGTCCCAGAGGAGTGATCACGGTCACTGGCAATCGGCAGAAGGCAGAAGAATGCCTCCAGAAGGGTTCGAAAATTGCCGATGCTCAGATGGCAGCAGTTGAAATGCAAGAGTATCAGAAGAATGCAGAACCGAGTGATTTGTTGTGAGCCAAGAAGCCCGCCATAGATTCTGCATTTTAGTCGTCCGGTGAAACAAAGCCGATTCATATTCATCGGACCGATCCTAACACTACAAAAAAATACACTTCCGTGATGATACGTGTTTGTCACAGTAGGTCGCGTTTTTTGTCATGCATGTACATCCATGACAAATTTATGATAGAATCAAGATAGTCATACCTGTGCTGTCGTAGAAGTGTTCCATGACATTACCAAAATTATCATCACGGAAGTGTCCACTTCCATGACGATAAATCGCGCGTCACAGAAGTGCTTTCGTCAAGGGTGACCAACACGTGGCATCCACCGTAACGGAACGCCGTTAAGCTATCGGGTCGGATTTTGGATCCGATAACCCGTTAACAGCCCCGACCAATGGGGATTTTCCACGTGTAAAACCATCATTGGCTGGAGGAGACACGTGTGAGGTCCGCGTTGGCACAGGTGTCACTCATCCAATGGGCGAGATACACCTATGATATGTTGACACGTGGACTGGCGCATCAAGTTTAAATGGGCCGGCCCAACTGAAGGCCCACAAGATTTTGCGGACCATAATGGGCCGGCCCAGCTAAAGGCCCATGAGATTTTGCGGACCATAATGGGCTGGCCTAGCTAAAGGCCTGCAAATGGGCCGGCCCAGGTAAAGGCCCACAAGATTTTTGTGTGCCATAATGGGCCGGCCCAGGTAAAGGCCCACAAGATTCTTGCGGATCATAATGGGCCGGCCCAGCTAAAGGCCCACAAGATTTCACCGACATTAATGGGCCGGCCCAGCTGTAGGCCCACAAGATTTTGAGGACCCTAGTAGGCCGGCCCATTAACTGGCTGCCATGTTTTGGGCCAAATGCCGACCCATATTTGATCCGGTCCATTAATGGCCTGCCACACTCCGGGCCTAATAGTGGCCCATATGAGATCCGGCCCGTTAAAAGCCTACCACGTTCTGGGCCAAATTACGGCCCAGATCAGGTCCGGCCCTTTAAGAGGCTTTGGGCTCAATTATGGCCCATATCAGATTCGGCCCGTCAACTGGACACTATGCTTTTGGGCCCACTTGCTAAAGGCCCACTTAGTAATTTGACCTGCTATTAGTTTTGGCCTGTTAAGGGCCCGTTTAACATTTCGGCCCTATATTAATTTCGGACTGTTAAAGGCCCGTCATATAGTTGGGCCTAACTACGGCCCGGTTTGCATCCGGTCTGCTCGCAGCCGATATCTGATTGGGCCAAACAAGGACTGAGACAATTTTGGCCTGTTAAAAGCCCGTGATTTGATTCGCACAATCATGGGCCGGGGTTCATTTCGGGCTGCTACCGGCCCGTGAGCTGTTCGGCACGCTTCAGGCCCAACCTACATCGTGATTGCATGACGGCCCGATTATGTACCGTAATTTTATGGTTTGGCCGATTTACTGCGAAGACATGATATATATACAGTAAAATAACTGCAGCATCGTGAATAAGAAAAAACCTAGACTATACAATAAAGAAATTACGGCATATTACATCCACTGGGCATCAAAGTTCGCCACTATGATAATAAAGCACAAGCAGACATCAGATTACATACACTGGGCATCAAAGATCGCCACCAGTGCAAATAAACACGCCGACAAAATAATATACAAAACCGACAGCACTTCAATAGAGTTCAAGAAAGGTTAGCCCTACTGGGGAGCTGCAGCGCAAGCAGCTGAGCAAGATGATGAGACTGCACTTGTTCAACACTTATATCTTCCTCACTCTGAAAGATAAACAAGCAGACAGATGACAGGTTTTGCACATAAAAGTATAAGTGCTGACAATTCATCACATTTCTTACTAACGAATAAAGTGACACAGTTTAAAATTGCATTAACACAATATGGTATTATTCAGGTCAAGACATGGCAGGAAATGACATTGTGAAGGAGTTGGCAGCTTCACGACACCACTGGATTACAGATCAAGAACTCATAAGTATCAATGGTTAGTGTGCTGTCAATTTATACCATTTCAGATTGGCAAATAAAGAGACGGCTTAAATAATAGTAGAATGATATGACATTGTTCATAGTTAAGACATTGCAGAATATGACATTGTGCTGTAGTGGGTAGGTTCACCACACCACTGGATTACGGATGAAGAACAGAAGCATACATGCAGTGCAAAAGAAGATCACTTGCTCTGTATAGTTTAATTTACATGGTATGAAGAAGGAACTTGGTTGTACAACTGAAAACTTAAATTGAGAAAGGACAAACTTTTGTTTATGAACTAAATAATAAACTTTAAACAAGCAATTTGATGCAAACACCAAAAATAAACAGCTGTTGCAGTCGTGCCTAACCAAATATATACAACAAAGTTTGAAGGCTTGAGATGGACAAACTTACATTATTGGTGAAGACAGGCTCTATAAAGGCCTTGTCCATGCTGATGGGGGGTGGGGGGCAATTCAAGAAGTTTACCACAGAATCTTCTTCAAAAGCATTGCCTTTATTCTACATTTTGTTAAGAGTAAATATAGATGTGATAATATACGAAAAAATGGAGAATATTTAAGATAAGATGAAGAGTGATGCTACATAACCAAGTAGCTATAAATGTAAGTGCAGCGATACCGGCAAAAGGTACAGCCAAGAGCAATGCACAGCTAAACTTCTTCAGTACCAACCTTAAGGTAAGAGTAAATATAGATCTGATGTGTAGAAAATGGAGGGCAAAGGAAAATAAGCTGCAGAGTGATGGTACATGAACAACTACCTGTCATTATAAGTACACTAATAAAGGACAGCATGTACTTACAAGAACAATGCAGAGCTAAAAAAACATTGGCATTGGATATATTCTACACTAATGTAACCATTCATACAGATCAGATAATTTGGAGCGAACAATTGATAAGCAAGCTATCATGCATACTGCTGTCACATAATGAACCAGGTATGTATGCAAGTACAGTGATACAGGACAACAGGTACTAACAAGAGCAAAGCAACGGGCAACATATTTGCGATATCCTGTCGTTCTTTTCAAACAGGAATTCTTCTTCGAGCAGATTTCCTGCAAAAAAGATCCGTAAGGCACATGCGGAAAAGTAGAAGTTCAAATTGTCATGTGATTTCATAGACAGTACCTCATCCTGGGAACGAGACCAGTGCATAACAAGGTTTTTCCATTCAATGTCTTCTAAAGTTAGCACAGGAGACTTCACCGGAAATTTGTTTATAGACTTGCCATCGAAGTGTGATTTCCTCAGGTAACACCGATACTGCTGCAATGCTTCCTTGAAAAGCACAAGCAAGCTTTGCTCGTCATGACTATCTAGATTGACCCTCGCCTAGTTACAACAATGTAATGTAAATCATTGATGTGTTCAATCAGCAGAAAATAGGAAAATAATAACCATGAATAATGGCACTTACACGTAAGTTGGACAGGAAGATGTGAAAATGGTGTTTGTCTTCACAATAATCTTCCCATGATGGGAATATATGCACGTAGTCCCTAACAACATTGAAAGCATTGTCTTTTAAACTGGGAATAAATGGAATGGGGTTCCAATCTGCAGGAATTGGCTGTCTCTGCAGTTGGGATAGGTCTTCGGCCGGTGGACTTGCTGTACTTTTTGCTGGAGTGGGATTTTTCTGTGGTACAGCTGGTGCTATGGCAAATGAAATCGGTATACCTTTTGCTGGAGTGCAGGAAATGTGTGGTGGGGCTAGTGGTGTGGCCAGTGAAGTATTGGTACAGTCTGCTGGAGTCAGTCCTACGTTTTGTGTCACTGGTTGTACAGCCAATATAAGTGGGGTGTTGTCTGATTTCTCCGGCACCACCACGTTTTTCAAGGACTTTGCTGGTGCTCCTTCAGGTTCGGCAATCACCCTCTTCCTTTTTGATGTCTGATGCACAAGAACAACATTTGAGTGAAAAAACATGGTATGATGACAGATGGAATATGTATTGATAATGGATGGGCATGGCATCTCGACATATATGATGAGTAAACTAAGCAGATGGCGGTGTAACAAAGTAGAAGAAATGCAAGACAACATATGCAAGATACCCGCAATCAATAAAACATTGCCAAATTAGAACAGGCACCTTGATGGGTGAACAGGACAGGCCATCTGCCTTTGACTCCTCGAGGTTAGAATAGTCATTAGGATCATATTCTGAACAAGAATCAACAGGTGGGGAGCGTATGAGTTTCATTGCATCCAGAATGGCACTCAATGCCTTGGTGCCAATTTTGTAAGTCATTGCAGTGTTTAGCTTCAAGAGTTGACTCCTGCTAGTGCGACACAAAGCAGCTACACAGATCATAGTGTAGATATAACGGGAAAACCTTAAGCATCAGAGTAAAATCAGCAAAGTGGAACTTGCTGGAATATATGTGCTAGTATTGCCGGTACGGCTATAAAGACTTCGGATACCAGCTCTCTTCAAGTGAAGGTGCGGTACTGTTAATATCAGTGTAACTCTCAAAGGCGACACAGCTCCCCGCATTTCCTTTCTATTCTTATAGGATTCAAGTGGGCAGGCCACTACAAATCCTATTCCTATGTTTACAAGATCCTATGTATCAAAGAGGCTCAAAGTGTCCATCACAACCGACCGTATAGACCTCTACACTGCAAATGTCCCTGCTCATCTTCAGTACAAGGAACATACTGTACTACTATCATACTCCCTCCGTTCCAAAATATAAGTCTTGGTAGAGATTTCCACTATGGATCACATGCAGATGTATCCAGATACATTTTAGAGTGTAGATTCACTCATTTTGCTCCATATGTAGTCCATGGTGGAATCTATACAAAGACTTGTATTTAGGAACAGAGAGAGTACATATTAAAGAAGAACGGAAGAGGAACATGGTAAAGAAGAGCAAGCAGATTTTGGATAATAAAATGTTGGTTGCGTAGTGCCCACACATGATGAACCAGAGCGCATTAAGAATGCAACTCCCAGCTGTCTCTCGACCATTTCAGGCGGTTGGATGAAGATCCTACGTCTCCTAACCTTTCTTCTTCCTCGTCTCTGATTCTTCCCATACAGAACACCGCACGGGCCGCCGGCCGGACCACCGGCCCCCACCGCCTGTGTTCCTCCGCCACCCCCACCCCTGCCCCAACCCCCACCCGCGTCGAGTTTTCTTCGTTCGGTGAGGCCCCACAACCACCCTATCCCCTTCGATCGCACTGGCGAACTCCGGCGAGCTTTGAAAAATCGACTGACCCAATTTTGAAATTTAGTCTACTGTGATTTAACTAGTGTGGAATATAAAAGGGGAAAACCATAAGCATTGGAAGTATAGTGTTGAGCGTGCCATGGCGGATCTGAAGGTGCAAACCGGACAAAGGCAACTTCGCAACCAAGACAAGAAATCAGAGTAATGCAGTGGCGATCTATTTTCTTGCTGCGATAAATAAGTTGAGCAGATACGAAAGAGTACCGCCTCTGGTGCGGCGCCGTGTACGCATCTGCTGAGAATTTGACGGTGCTGCAGTAGCGATGGCTGTCGGCGCCGTGGAAGCAGATCTAGGAAGGTAGACGGTGGCGGCGGGGCGCGGTGGACGAGACGGTCGTAGGAGCGGCGCCGGCAAGGTGGATGACGGCGGGGATGAAGCGAGAGGACGGGATGCAAGGATCCCGGTTCGAAGCCGTGGATGAGAGAGGTCGATCTCTTGTAATGGACGGCGGCGTCGGGGTATCAGCTTCGGCATGGTGGAGGAGGACGGCGGTGGATGGGGTGGCGGACGACGGTGGACGGAGGAGGGTGGGGTGGAGAGGGTGTTTTGGCGCCCACGGAGTACGAATGGGGAAAAGGGAGGTAGAGAGGAAGGGGGGAACCATGTATTCAGGGCGCGCTTGTCTCAAATGCGAGGAAATTTACAAACTTAGCCCCCGTTTCAAATTTCTACTACATCACAACAACATTAGTCGGTTGGGGATAGGACTGTAATCTCGCATACACCGAATATTTGCCGACGAGAGTTTGTTTTTGGCGCCCACCGTGTATGAATATGAATCGGGGAGGGAGTCGATTTCGGGCGAGGACACACTGTGTTTTGGCGCCCACCATGTATGAATCCGGGTGAGAGGCGGTTACGTCACGTCTGGGTGAAATTACAAACCTACCCCTATCGAAACCTATAGAAATCCAGCAGATAGGCTTTGCGTGGCAGGGATAGGCAGTAGTGATTTCCATCTCGCAGATTTTGGTTTCGGGCGGTTACTGCGACTTTCCCCGCTTCGTTCAAATTTTTCAGAGTGCACGTTTACCGTGCCAACTCAATTTGAATCCCGTTTGTATTCTAATTTTTTTCGGGCGGGATCCATTTTCAATTGGAATTACATTCTATATACATCATTTTTTTATATATACTTTCAAAAGCTGTAACATCCCAAATTTTCAATTTGGTATGTTATACATAGATCATCATTGCATATCATATTTTATTGCATTTGACGAATCCTCGATAAATCCTAAGCAACTCAAGGACCCTCAGAGAGATTCGGGGATTTTCTCGAATTTTCATATTTGATTTCCATCAAATAATGGAACGAGGATTTTTGGTTTTAACTATTTTTCTCTCCAAAAAAATATTTCATTAAAAATAAATGAGAGGAGAAAATATGACTTCTCCAAAACAATTGAAATATTGGAGGAAAAGTGTTAAAATCATTTATTGGATTTTATTCGGAGTTTATTTGCAATTTTCATTGCATTAAATATATTGCATGTTTTCAAAAATTTATTTTGTGTCAAAAAAATGTTCACCCTGTTCTAAATATTCTAACTAGACGGGGAATATTTGTTTTATCTTTTTTTGGATTTTTATTTATTTTTTCTACGAATTTTTCGGCGGAACATTTAAAAAAAAAACCGCGCCGCGACCGACCGGGCCGAGGCCCAGCCGAGCTGCCGGCCCACCCCGCCGTTCTCCTCCGCGCGTACGCCGCCGCCGTCGCCATGTCCGGCTCGGACACCGCCGCCGCCGCTTTTGCCCCTCCTCCAAGCACCCCTCCCCCCTCCATAAATAGCCCCGCCGCCGCCCTCTCCCTCTAACCCCGCTGCCGCCCCGCACCCGCAGCCCGCCACCCGCCGCCGCCGCTGCAGCGCCGCGCCACCGCCGCCTCGCTCGCCGCCCGCCGCCGCGCAGCCGCGCCGCCCTCGCCGCCCCTCGCCGGACCCCCGCCGGAGCCCGCCGACCCCGCCGGAGCCCCGTCCCGACGAGGTATCTTCCGATGCCGTTTGCCGGTTTTGTTAAAAAAACCGTTCGTTTTAAAAAATAAAAACCCTAGATCGGTTTTTTTTGGTTTTGTTATTTTGTGAGCGTTCACCGACTCGTTCGTTTTAACGAACGCGTTCGTCGGATTTTCTCTGTTAACGAACGTCCGTTCTTTAACCGTTCGTCCGTTTTTCTTTTTCGTCGGATTTTCCGCGATTATCTCAGATCTCGATTTCTTATCGAATCTTCGTTTCTGTTTAACTTTTCGCTCGTTTATCGGAATCAGGCGATTCAAGCGCCTAGAGTTTCGTCTCGAAATTCTCTTTCCGTTTAACCTACTCAAACAAGTTTTTGCTACTGTAAAAATTTGACCTAGATCCAGATTAGTAAATGAAGCTTGTTTCTTTCGCAGTTTGACTTTCGTTGCTTCGTTCGAGTTGATTCTTTTTGCAAACCGGAGTTCTTAAGTTGAACTTTCTGGTTGGATCTTTCATTCGAGTTTTACCTGTGCATTAGATGAGTACTGATTGTCTGCTTGTTTGTTTGCGATAGAGTACCCGGAGAGTGCCGCTTGTTACTTCGAATCGCTAGGTTTCGCGGATCATCAGCAAGCCAAGTAACACTTTGATCAAATCCCTTTCATACCCAGTTTTTTTATGCATTAGATTCAACCCTCAAACAATTGCATGATTAGGATCTGATTAACATGTGGGTATTGGGAAGTAGTTGATGAGGTAGTACCTATTGCCCTATTTACAATCAAACCCTTGGGAGTTACTTCTACGTTGCTATCATATTGCCATGCTATGCTCGTAGACGTGGATTGGGTTTGAGAGATCTTCATGATAGATGTGAGATTGTTAATAATGGTTTACCTAAGGTGGCAACTAAAACTCACATCTGGGTGGATTGAGGCACCTGGAGAATCTAGTGTTGTCTGTTTGTATAAGGACCGCCACCCAGGCTCAAAGGGATCATAAGATTATTCATGCTAGAAACTTCCATGTGCAGCCACAAGCTATTATGGGCTCTAGCATAGTTGAGTAGGTTACATGATCTCTTGAAGAGGTGGGCTAGCAGATGTAGGGGAAAGTAGGTGTACCGGTCCACCCGGAGTAAAGAGTGATTGTTCCTGAAAAACTGTGTCTCGATCATCCGTTTCTCAAACATCATGCAGTGCGAGAATCAAGCGAAGGCGATCGAGTCTTGTGGGGAAAAGTGCGCAAACCTCTGCAGAGTGTACAAACTAATCATGGTTAGCCGTGTCCCCGGTTATGGACAATTTGAGTATCTAGTACCTGGATTATCATTTGAATCTCATCACCATGTTACTTTTAATTAATCTTGTTGGGTTAATGATGACTTTTAATTGGGATTGAGATGCTGTCAACCATCTCAATGTTTAACAACCACCATGATAGTTAAATAAAATTTATTCCTTTGAAGTAGGGAAAAATTTGCTTTTCGCAAAAACTTAACCGTAGAGCTTTCCACCAGCCATATATGCATGTAGTATAGCCTTATTATTGTTCATTATTCTCTATGTGTTACATTGCCAGCATATTCCATGTGCTGACCCGTTTTCGGGCTGCAACGTTTCGTGTTGCAGACTTTTCAGACGATGAGTAAGGTGCCTTAGGTCGTGGTCTTATACTCAGTGATGCCGCTGGAGTTGATGGACTCACTTATCTTCCAAGTCTTCCGCTGTTATCGTATTTAGATGGCCTTAAGCCATATTTATCATACTTAATCTCTTTGGAGATATTCGATGTAATAAGTGTGTGATTGCTACTCTATTATAAATCCTCCATTTGTACTGTGCGTGTCAGCATTACTGATCCAGGGATGACACTGGTGCACAGCAGCACAGACCATTTGAGGTCTGGTCGCTACAAAGGTGGTATCAGAGCACACGCTGACTGTAGGACACGACCACTAAGCTTAAGCCCTAGAACACTTCTCTCTTCTCATTTTTGACCCCTCTCCTTTTTCTACTCTTTTAGGAATGGCGGATGCAAGGAGCAAGTTCATGCAACCAGATGAAGACACGCCTTTTGGTCGACACCTGAAGGAAGTCACTTAGTATTTGAACATAGGAATACCAAGCATCACCGGAACCTACAACGCCACATTACCCGAAGAGGAGAGCTGGAAGATTCAAGTTCACATTCCAGGAAGGACATTTGTGCCAGTTACTGAACCCATAAGATTGGTTTTCGAAGCACCAACCTGGAGTTTAGGGAAGAGCATGGCCGCACACATCGCTATGGGACGCATTGGAGAAGTCTACCACCAGGAGCTTAAGGATACAATTTATCAGATTTGTGGACGCCGAGACGCGCAATGGGAGATGATCAGAACCAAGAAGGATGGATCAATCGCAGCTTTCATCCAGGAGCAAAACCAACATATTCGTCGCCAGGAGAACCAGATGTGCACGGACAAGGAAGAACTGAAGAAGGCATTGACGAAGATCAAGGAGCTGGAGGAAGAACTCAAGGCTACACGCGAGGATTATATGGAGGAAATCATCGCACTAGTAGGGAAGAATGACGACCTGGAGAAGAAGATTGGAGTATTCATGGGAAATCCAGTGCCAAAAGCAAAGGATGACGAATGCACTTGTCCGGATAACTACATCATCATCGACGACACCGACTCGGAACCAAGTGAAGATGACTATGTTGATGAAGCTGGAGCAGACATCATGGAGTCTTCAACGGATCAGAATTTCTAGTAGACCACCATATCAGTAGTAGTTTTCTCCCATTTAATAGTATAGTTCAAGCACTTTGTAACGCTAGTTAGATCAATTGTTATGCCTTGTTTGAATTGATTGAGTGATATTGATTGTATTTGTCTCATGAGCATATGGGTAGTGTTTTCCCTCTAGACCTCATTCTATTCTTAACTCTCATCTTTTCTAACCTATCAGATGCCTCCGAGATGTGACACCGGATTTGTTTTCCCACCGGAGATCACCCAATTGATTCAGCAACAGAATGCCCTGATGCAAGTGTTAGTGCAGAACCAAGGCAACAACAACAACAACCCACCGCCACCACCACCTGTTGACCACTTAGCCCGTTTCTTAAGGCTAAACCCGCCGGTGTTTTCCAGTAGCACCGAGCCGATTGTTTCAGATGATTGGCTTCGCAAAGTTGGAAGGGAGTTGACCACTGCGGGATGCACAGATGCGGAAAGAGTGCATTTTTCCGCACATCAGCTTGATGGACCCGCAGCATCATGGTGGGAGAATTATGCAGCCACGCACCCTATTGACACTGTCACATGGGACCAGTTTCAGCAAGCTTTCCGTACAGCTCATGTTTCAGCAGGAGCTATGGCTATGAAGAAGCGCGAGTTTCGCAACCTACGCCAAGGAGGACGCACCATAGGCCAGTATGTGGAGGAATTCAGTAAATTAGCACGTTATGCACCAGATGACGTAGCTACAGATGCAGCCAAGCAGGAGAAATTTTTGGAAGGACTGAATGATGAACTGAGTATGCAGTTGATGGTAGCAACCTTCAACAACTACCAGGAGCTGGTAGATAGAGCTCTCATGATTGAAGGGAAGCAACAACAGATTGAAAATCGTAAGAGGAAGTATGGACAAGGGAAGTACAATTCTGGAGCTCAGCAGAAGCCACGATTTGCCCCGAAACCGGGAGGACAGTTTCAGCATACCCATGGAGGAGGTAGTTCGCACAACCATAATGGCTCCAAGAATGGTAATGGGAATGGAGGAAGCAACGGACAGAACCGTACCAACCCATCTACCCCAGCCAAGAGGGACCTAAGTCATGTTACTTGTTTCAAGTGCCAGAAGACTGGACATTATGCAACTGATTGTCCTGAAGCCCAAAATGGAAATGGCAATGGAAGCTCTGGGAAGAAGCCGAACCCGTTCAACAAAGGACATGTGAACCACGTGAGCGTGGAGGAGGTTGAAGCTCAGCCTGATGCAGTAATAGGTAAGTTTTTGGTTAAGTCATTTACCGTTCTTTTCGATACTGGTGCATCGCATTCATACATATCAAGGGGATTTGTGAATAAGTTTAAGCTGTCCACCCAAGTTCTCAAAACCCCTATGTTAGTAACCTCGCCAGGAGCAGAGTATATGGCAAGCCAAGGATGTTTTCAGATACCATTGGCCATTGGTAGGCATGTTTTCCCCTCAGACCTCATAGTTTTGAGTCGCAAGGTTTGGATGTGATTTTGGGAATGGATTGGCTATCGTTGTATGGAGGAAACATCGATTGTGCCAGCAAGACGATTTTGCTAACCACCCCGGAAGGAAAAAGGATCAAGTATGTATCCCGGCATATGCCGAAGAGGACTCAAGTAAATTCCTTATCAGGAGTTGTAAAGGAGGAAGTACCAGTGGTGAAGGATTATCCGGATGTATTTCCAGAAGAGTTGCCAGGCATGCCACCAGATAGAGACATTGAGTTCTTGATTGAACTTTTGCCAGGCACAGGGCCAATATCTAAGAGACCGTACAGGATGCCCGCAAAAGATTTGGAGGAAATTAAGAAGCAGATTAAGGAGTTACTGGATAAAGGCTATATTCGCCCAAGTTCGTCACCTTGGGGATCACCAGTACTTCTAGTGGAGAAGAAAGATGGATCATTGAGGATGGTTGTTGATTACCGTGGATTGAATGAAGTGACCATCAAAAACAAGTACCCACTGCCGATGATCAATGATTTGTTTGACCGCCTACAAGGAGCTAAAGTATTTTCCAAGATCGATCTACGATCAGGATACCATCAGTTAAAGATTCGAGAGCAGGATATACCTAAGACGGCGTTACCACCAGATATGGATTATATGAATATACCGTTATGTCATTTGGTCTGACTAACGCACCTGCCTATTTTATGAACCTGATGAACAAAGTGTTTATGGAGTTTTTGGATAAGTTCGTCGTGGTGTTCATTGATGATATTTTAGTCTTTTCCAAGAATGAGGAAGAGCATGAGGAGCATTTGCGATTGGTACTTGAGAAGCTTAGAGAACATCAGCTATACGCCAAGTTCAGCAAGTGTGAATTTTGGCTGAAAGAAGTTGGATTCCTTGGACATGTTATTTCTGGAGAAGGAATAGCAGTAGACCCTGCCAAGGTGGATACAGTGACAAGTTGGGAATCACCCACGACAGTTGGAGAAATCCGGAGTATTCTTGGACTTGCAGGATACTACCGGAGATTCATCGAGAATTTCTCGAAGATTGCTAAGCCCATGACTGAGCTATTGAAGAAGGACACCAAATTCAATTGGACTGAGGAATGTGAAGCTAGTTTCCAAGAGTTGAAGAAACAATTGGTTACATCACCAGTGTTGATTCTGCCAAATCAACGCAAGGATTATGAAGTTTATTGCGACGCTTCTCGTCGAGGACTTGGAGCAGTGCTTATGCAGGAAGGAAGAGTTGTGTCGTATGCTTCACGACAACTTAAACCCCATGAGAAGAATTATGCTACGCATGATTTGGAGTTAGCAGCCGTGGTGCATGCATTGAAGACATGGAGACATTTTCTCATCGGAAACCATTGTGAGGTGTATACAGATCACAAGAGTCTGAAGTATATTTTCACGCAGAAGGAGTTAAATCTCAGACAGCGGAGATGGTTGGAGCTCATTAAAGATTATGATATGAGATTGCATTATCACCCAGGAAAGGCTAACGTAGTAGCAGACGCGTTGAGCCGCAAGAGTCATGTCAACACCCTCATGACAGGAGAGTTACCTCAGGAATTAGCCGAGGACCTTCGCGAGCTATGTTTGGAGATAGTCCCAAGAGGCTATTTAGCGACATTGGAGATTCAGTCTACCTTGATGGAAAAGATCAGAGAAGCTCAGAAGACAGACAAGGAGATTGAAGAGATAAAGGAGAAGATGAGCAAAGGAAAAGCCAAGGGATTTTGTGAGGATGAGCACGATACCTTATGGTTTGAGGACCGCGTATATGTGCCAAATGATCCGGAGATCAGGAAGTTGATTTTGCAAGAAGCCCATGATTCACCGTACTCGATTCACCCAGGGAATACCAAGATGTATTTGGATCTGAAAAATACTTTCTGGTGGACCGGAATGAAGAAGGATATTGCAGAATATGTAGCAGTTTGTGATGTGTGTCAGAGAGTGAAGGCAGAACATCAGAAGCCAGCAGGATGCTACAACCATTGCCGATACCCGAATGGAAGTGGGATAAAATAGGCATGGATTTTATCACAGGATTACCCAGAACTCGTTCAGGCTATGACTCAATATGGGTTGTAGTCGACCGTTTGACGAAAGTGGCTCATTTCATCCCAGTGAAGACCACTTACACCAGTGCTAAGTTGGCAATGATATACATGACCATGATTGTATGTTTGCATGGATTTCCGAGGACCATTGTATCAGACAGAGGAACCCAATTTACGTCGAAGTTTTGGAAGCAGTTACATGAAACATTGGGAACCAGGCTAGAATTTAGTACAGCTTTTCACCCACAGACAGATGGACAGACCGAGACAGTCAACCAGATTTTGGAGGACATGTTGAGAGCTTGTGCACTAGATTATGGATCTAGTTGGGACGACAACTTGCCATATGCGGAGTTTTCTTATAACAACAGTTATCAGACCAGTTTGAAGATGGCCCCTTTCGAAGCCTTGTACGGAAGGAGGTGTAGAACCCTGCTGTTATGGGACGAAGTTGGAGACCGTCAGTTGTTTGGACCAGATTTGATTAAGGAGTCTGAACAGAAAGTAAGGTTGATTCGCGATAGGCTCAAGGTAGCCCAGTCCAGGCAGAAGAGTTATGCAGATTCTAAACGAAAGGAGATAGTTCACGAAGTCGGAGACCGAGTTTATATTCGAGTATCACCACTTCGAGGAGTGAAGCGCTTTGGAGTTAAGGGAAAATTAGCGCCCCGTTTTATCGGACCATACAGAGTTTTGGAACGTATGGGAGAAGTTGCTTACAAGCTGGAATTGCCCGAAGGATTGTCTGGAGTTCATGATGTATTTCACGTTTCCCAGTTGAAGAAGTGCCACGCAGAGATGGCTGAGATACCACTGAGAGATACTGTGCCGCTGGAAGCGATTCAGCTGGAAAGTGATTTGACCTATGAGGAGAAACCAGTTAAGATTCTTGAGTATGCCAGCCGAGTTACCCGCAGTAAGGTTATCAAGTTTTGCAAAGTCCAGTGGAGTCACCACACGGAAGATGAAGCCACCTGGGAGCGAGAGGAAGATCTACGGAAGGACCACTCCCACCTGTTTTCTAGCCAACCCGAATCTCGAGGGCGAGATTCATCTTAAGGGGGGTAGGTTTGTAACATCCCAAATTTTCAATTTGGTATGTTATACATAGATCATCATTGCATATCATATTTTATTGCATTTGACGAATCCTCGATAAATCCTAAGCAACTCAAGGACCCTCGGAGAGAGTTGGGGATTTTCTCGAATTTTCATATTTGATTTCCATCAAATAATAAAACAAGGATTTTTGGTTTTAACCATTTTTCTCTCCGGAAAAATATTTCATTAAAAATAAATGAGAGGAGAAAATATGACTTCTCCAAAACAATTGAAATATTGGAGGAAAAGTGTTAAAATCATTTATTGGATTTTATTCGGAGTTTATTTGCAATTTTCATTGCATTAAAAATATTGCATGTTTTCAAAAATTTATTTTGTTTCAAAAAAATGTTCACCCTGTTCTAAATATTCTAACTAGATGGGGAAAATTTGTTTTATCTTTTTTTTGGATTTTTATTTATTTTTTCTACGAATTTTTCGGCGGAACGTTTAAAAAAAACAAAAAACCGCGCCGCGCCCGACCGGGCCGAGGCCCAGCCGAGCCGCCGGCCCACCCTGCCGTTCTCCTCCGCGCGTACGCCGCCGCCGTCGCCGTGTCCGGCTCGGACACCGCCGCCGCCGCCTTTGCCCCTCCTCCAAGCACCCCTCCCCCCTCCATAAATAGCCCCGCCGCCGCCCTCTCCCTCTAACGCCGCCGCCGCCCCGCACCCACAGCCCGCCGCCCGCCGCCGCCGCTGCAGCGCCGCGCCACCGCCGCCTCGCTCGCCGCCCGCCGCCGCGCAGCCGCGCCGCACCCCGCCGCCCCTCGCCGGACCCCCGCCGGAGCCCGCCGACCCCGCCGGAGCCCCGTCCCGACGAGGTATCTTCCGATGCCGTTTGCCGGTTTTGTTAAAAAAAACCCTAGATCGGTTTTTTTCGGTTTTGTTATTTTGTGAGCGTTCACCGACTCATTCATTTTAACGAACGCGTTCGTCGGATTTTCTCTGTTAATGTACGTCCGTTCTTTAACCGTTCGTCCGTTTTTCTTTTTCGTCGGATTTTCCGCGATTATCTCAGATCTCGATTTCTGATCGAATCTTCGTTTCTGTTTAACTCTTCGCTCGTTTATCGGAATCAGGCGATTCAAGCGCCTAGAGTTTCGCCTCGAAATTCTCTTTCCGTTTAACCTACTCAAACAAGTTTTTGCTACTGTAAAATTTGACCTAGATCCAGATTAGTAAACGAAGCTTGTTTCTTTCGCAGTTTGACTTTCGTTGCTTCGTTCGAGTTGATTCTTTTTGCAAACCGGAGTTCTTAAGTTGAACTTTCTGGTTGGATCTTTCATTCGAGTTTTACCTGTGCATTAGATGAGTACTGATTGTCAGCTTGTTTGTTTGCGATAGAGTACCCGGAGTGTGCCGCTTGTTACTTCGAATCGCTAGGTTTCGCGGATCATCAGCAAGGCAAGTAACACTTTGATCATATCCCTTTCATACCCAGTTTTTTTATGCATTAGATTCAACCCTCAAACAATTGCATGATTAGGATCTGATTAACATGTGGGTATTGGGAAGTAGTTGATGAGGTAGTACCTATTGCCCTATTTACAATCAAACCCTTGGGAGTTACTTCTACGTTGCTATTATATTGCCATGCTATGCTCGTAGACGTGGATTGGGTTTGAGAGATCTTCATGAAAGATGTGAGATTGTTAATAATGGTTTACCTAAGGTGGCAACTAAAACTCACATCTGGGTGGATTGAGGCACCTGGAGAATCTAGTGTTGTCTGTTTGTATAAGGACCGCCACCCAGGCTCAAAGGGATCATAAGATTATTCATGCTAGAAACTTCCGTGTGCAGCCACAAGCTATTATGGGCTCTAGCATAGTTGAGTAGGTTACATGATCTCTTGAAGAGGTGGGCTAGCAGATGTAGGGGAAAGTAGGTGTACCGGTCCACCCGGAGTAAAGAGTGATTGTTCCTGAAAGACTGTGTCTCGGTCATCCGTTTCTCAAACATCATGCAGTGCGAGAATCAAGTGGAGGCGATTGAGTCTTGTGGGGAAAAGTGCGCAAACCTCTGCAGAGTGTACAAACTAATCATGGTTAGCCGTGTCCCCGGTTATGGACAATTTGAGTATCTAGTACCTGGATTATCATTTGAATCTCATCACCATGTTACTTTTAATTAATCTTGTTGGGTTAGTGATGAATTTTAATTGGGATTGAGATGCTGTCAACCATCTCAATGTTTAACAACCACCATGATAGTTAAATAAAATTTATTCCTTTGAAGTAGGGAAAAATTTGCTTTTCGCAAAAACTTAACCGTAGAGCTTTCCACCAGCCATATATGCATGTAGTATAGCCTTATTATTATTCATTATTATCTATGTGTTACATTGCCAGCATATTCCATGTGCTGACCCATTTTCGGGCTGCAACGTTTCGTGTTGCAGACGTTTCAGACGACGAGTAAGGTGCCTTAGGTCGTGGTCTTATACTCAGTGATGCCGCTGGAGTTGATGGACTCACTTATCTTCCAAGTCTTCCGCTGTTATCGTATTTAGATGGCCTTAAGCCATATTTATCATACTTAATCTCTTTGGAGATATTCGATGTAATAAGTGTGTGATTGCTACTCTGTTATAAATCCTCCATTTGTACTGTGCGTGTCAGCATTACTGATCCAGGGATGACACTGGTGCACAGCAGCACAGACCATTTGAGGTCTGGTCGCTACAAAAGCACAACAAAGAATTCTGCTCCTTTATATGTATAATATGATTTACAAATACAACGATCTCGAAATCTTAAGGTTGAATTCGAATTTTTTTAACCAAATTATGTTCTACTAAAATGTATGGATCAGTAATATCTACATATTAAATAACATAGATGTGCGTGAATTCATATGAGTATGCATGTTTGATAGATCAATTTTGGTTCGAGTATGGATTACATGTATCATCTTCTCGAATTCAAATATTTGAATCCCTTTTTTGTTCACTCCTTTCACGCCCATCTCTCTCGCATGCATGCTCCTTCAGGTAGCTATCACTCTCTTATCTCCAGCTCACCCGCACGCTCACTTCATGTTTCTCCTATCCTCGCAAACATGGTCTCTCTAAGTCTCCCTTGAGAAGTGTCACACTCTCCCTATCATTATACATTACACGGTTTTCATTATCTCTCACGTCTCTACTGTTCTCTGGTATCACTCGGTACCTAAGCTTTCTTTTTCACCGCCACACAGACAGTCTCCACTCGTCTTTCACTTTGTCTTTCTCTCTATGGGATTCTCTCACACACCCTATATGTCTCTACATATGACTCATACCACTAAAATTACTCTCTCTCTCTCTCCTGTAGACACAACATTTGTTGCGGTCTCCTTTTCGTCTCCATCCCAGACTGACATTATTCATTTGTTTACCGATCAGACAACCCCGACTACCGTCTCCTCTCTCTCTCACAGACACACACACACAACTCCTGCTTCCACTCCCCTTCCTGACTACCGTCTCTCTCTCACACACACAAAACTCTCGCTTTCGCACCCGACTCGTATTTCTCTCACAAACATTTATTGACTAGCTAGCCTCTAGATAGGTTTATACACTCTCACACTCGTGCTTCCACCATCGCATACATGTGTCTCTCCCGGTCCTTGTATCTATGTAGATTTTTCTTCCCTTTTTGAGACACGCCCTCTTGATCGTGCACACACACACTATCGCCTCATTTTAAGCTAACACCTATCGCACCCATACTCCTTGTGTCTTTGTCACACATGCACTCCGTCCTCCTCCACTCTCCCTCTCTCTCACACACACATGGGCTTTTTGCAACAACTAGCAAGATGCCCATGCGTTGCACGGAACATCAAGATGCATTTGTATGAGTAGTTTATCTTGTGGGGGAAAAGGATGAATGAGGGAAGGCCTTATTTGCAAATGTGGAGAGGGGTGTGGGTATCTTTTTGCAAAATTGCCATAGTTTCCTTCCTATCCGTCAGATATAGATCGGACGGCCTATATTGCAGGATGGCAGGCACACGATCATCACCGACAATGCTTTTTATAAGAGTAGGGATAAAAAATAGAGTTGGTGATGATGGTGGGCCTGCCATCCTGCAATGTAGGTCGTCCGATTTATATCTGACGGATAGGAAGGAAAATATGGCAATTTACCCGCACTCTTCACCACATTTCCAGATAAGGCCTTCCCTCGTTCATCCTTTTCTCCCACAAGATCTTGATGTTCCATGCAACGCACGGGCATCTTGCTAGTAAGAGTAGAAATTAGACATATACCACTTCTCGAATCTTGAAACCAACAACATTCCTCCCTTATCTCATCAAACCCGCCAAAGGAATATATTTTGAGTGAAACATAACATATTTTTAGTGATATACGTATTTCAAAACTAGACTTTTTTCTATCAAATCGGTGAATATGTATTAATCTACTTTGATCGTGTGGCAACGCATTGTAACATTGCTAGTAGTTATTATAATTTTTTGGACACCAGACAAACGGTGGAGTACATATACGAAGAGAAGAGGCGCACGCACGCAGTCGGCCTCTCACTGTCTCGCACACATGAGTGTTACGTAAAGGCGACGTTAACAAATAAACCCTAAAACTCTAGGTGCACGATTGCTGCATTCGCGGGTACCGGGTACGTGGTGGAGCACCTTTGTAGGAATAGTCAGCTCGCGTGATAATTTGATCCGTAGGAGTTGATGGTCGGGACCACAGGTGAATGACTTGGAGCGCGGTGGCTCGCCAGTTGCCACAGATCGAGTAGCCACGTTTAAAATATCGTTTTTTAGCGGGGTTAAGAGTTCCGATTTTCAATGGCGCGTTATAAGTAGTAAGTAGTTTTTAGAACGATTGGTATGGAGCGAAAATGGAATTCATAGTACTACGTACCTCCTTGGCGTATGGTTGTATGGTTTTTTTTTGCGATGGAGGTTGTATGGGTTTATGTTGCGAGATGTTGAACCTGGTAGTTCTAGGGCAAATACTATGGTTTAGATTTAGATGCTGGTTTTCAGTAATGAAAATCGGAAGGGGAAACCCTTCTTTGATTAAAAAAAACTACTACCTCCATTCTGGTTTACTAGTCCCCATCATACTTTGGGTCAAAGTTTGTCCATGAATTTTACTTGTAAAATGTGAATGGAAAACGAGATTTTGTTATACCCAATCAAAAAAGGACTGGAGGGAGTGATTGCTCTGACACGGACGCGAGCTCTCATAGCGCAGGCATTGAACCGGCGCGCCGACCAAGAGGGCCGCACTCGCTGCAGGTCCGGCTGAGCACGCCTCCTCGCCGCGTGCAACCAGCTTAAGACTGCCCCGCCTGCCTTCATTGAATCCGCGCGTGTGCCGGCAACACGTCCTTCCGCGAGCCGGCTGGCATTTTAGAACACAAAAAATGACTAAAATATAATTAATTTACGCATGGTCTTGACTTGTTGTGCTCGCACTGGTAGCAGGTACTAGTAGAGGATTTTCTTTATTTATAACTCTCCTCACATTTTTTGGCTTTGAAGTGAATCATGGTTGTGGACATTATGTATGAATGTGCAGATATCTGTGAACATGAGTTTGATGTGGAAGTTGAACTTGGAATGTCGGGCTTGCGCGTGAACTATACCATGTCCAATGCTTCGTCTGTTATTGTTTGGAAAGTAATTGCTGTTATTACATGACCCGAAAAAAACATTTTGTGCCACATCAGTAGATGCACGGACATCACAACAAGCATGCTGACTGGATAAACATTTGAACCTTGCTATTATGAAGGAAATTTTGTATTGACAACAGTTTTAGATAGCAGGAGACGCCTAGCCTGCTCTACCTCTGCTAGCTTATTTCTGGCTTCTTCCATCTCTTCTTTGGCTTGGGTGAAGAGAGCATCTGATTGCTCTTTTCGCTTCTTCAGGAACTCAGCTACATTCTCAAGGGCTGCTGCACGCTTTCTTTCAGCCTTTACTAATGCCACAAGGACACGAACAGCTGATGACTCCACCTGGTTTGTGTGTAATCCAGCATCATCTGGGAATTTGCACCTTGTGTCTAATCCAGCATCATTAGGGAACTGGCACCTTGTGTGTAATCCAGCCTCATTTTGGAAACATGATCTCGAGGTTGACCATACTTCCCTCCTCGCAGGAACAGCATCCTGACATGAAGTTACTTCTTTTTTTAGATCAATACTCAGAGCAACCTAGATCCATTTAGTAGAAGCCAGATAAACAGAACTCGGAGAAGTGAATTCAAAAGGAAAATAAAATAAAACAGACTACAAGGTGAGAACAGCCACTTCCTACATCAAGCTAAAAACGAAAGCATTAGGACGATTAAGACTCTTCTTATTACACATCGAAGAACACCACGCTTAAGAGAAACAGAAACTACAACATATACACATCGAAGAACACGAGGCTACACGAAAGTAATTGAAAGGGTGTTACTTACCAAAGCTCGTTTTACAGGTTCGATGCAGCTCCTCTTTAACTTACCACGCTCCTTGAAGATGTCCCGAATATCCCGTGTTTGGTCTTCATTGCTCCTCTGCATGTTCGCACTCGTGGTTTTAAAATCTCAACATGGCAAGAAAAATATACTACTAGTAATACTCGCGCATCTTGTGGGCAACATTAAAGCACTCGTCTGCCATGTTAGAGCATCTCCAACAGAATCGCAACGCGTGGCGCTTTAAAAAAGCGTTTACAGTGCTGACATCGAGAAGTAGATACTAGAGAGTAGAGGATAGTTCTCAGCATAGATAGATAAAAAAAGATAATTCAACTACTCCTCGTCATCCGACTCCTCCTCGGTGATGTCCTCCTCCGACGTCTGACTGTAGGCGTGAAGATACCGATCATCGTCGGATTCCCAGGGTGACGCTGCTCCTAGCCTCATGTTGAATTGAGCGTCCGCTTTTCGCCTACGCTTGTCCTCGCGATAGGCGGCTCGCTCCGCCCTCCTCTTATCCCTCTCCGCCCTCCTTTACGCGTAGAACTCGCGCTCGTTGATGATGTCCTGCGGGAAGTGTTGGCGCCACAGTGCCATGGCTTCCTCGTCCATCTCGGCATTGCCGAGACGGTGCTCCTGCCTCCGGTTGTCGCGACGATCCTTGTCGGTGCTAAGCCGCGGCAGAGGCGCGAGCTCCTGCGCCCGCTCCCGCGTCGGCACGTTGGGGAAGTTCAATGTTCTATGAGGCCACCGGAGGCACCACACCACCACGTTGTACGCGCGGGCGGCCTCGTTGGCGGTGTCGAAATTGCCGAGGCCGAGGCGCATCCCGCGGAACCGGATCTTGGCGGAGAAGCCGCCGGAGGGGTGCGTGCGGACGCCGCGGTATCCCCAAGTTTCCCGGCGACGCGGCGGCATGGTGGCGCGGTGGTGGCGAGGCAGTGGGGAGAGAGCGGTGGCGAGGAACAGAGTGGGGAGAGAGCGGTGGCAAGGCACAGAGCGGTGGGAGGGCGTTGGATTTTATAAAGCGCGCCGGACGCCGCGCGCCAAAACTAGCGCACGCTCGGCCGCTTTTTCCCGCGCGCGCGCGATCCTTTCCCGACGTCTCTGTTATCTCTACTCTCTTCTCTATTGTTATATTTATTTTATATTTTATATTTAATATTTATCTCTACTGACTTTACTGTCTACTTTTTTTTCTCTATACTTTTTTTTCTTGCAATATAGGCCGTCCGATTTATATCTGACAGATAGCAAGGAAACAAATGGGAATTTTGCAAAAAGATACCCATACCCCTCTCCAGATTTGCAAATAAGGCCTTCCCTCGTTCATCCTTTTCTCCCACAAGATAAACTACTCATACAAATGCATCTTGATGCGTGCAACGCATGGGCATCTTGCTAGTTCTAAAAACCTTTCCATCATTTGCCACACTACTGGTTGCAGATGAAAAACCTACCCAAGCACAGCGCGATACAGGAGCGACGCAAAATTACAAGCTGATATTCTGTTGGACAATGGAGGCTATAACAAATTACTTTTACAGGAACAATAGCACCCAGGAAATTTGAAGGGTAGGTATGAACAAAATTGGAACTGCACATGTACTGCTAAGTGATTCAATACACACATTACCAATCGAGGAGGAGAACGATGGTCGCGGCGGCCTCTGTGAGTCATGGTCGGCAACGGGAGTCAGTTCATTGTCCACGACGGTGGTACTTCTGCGCTTGGCGTCAGGTTCCGGGAAGGAGATCCGAGACCGTGGAAGACGATGCCGGGGAAGAGGCTCCGTGTACGACGACGACGGTGTACCGGCTCCAGTGCGGCATACGAGGTCGTCGATGAGGCAGATACTCTGCGGTGGACGAGTGCGCTGATGTAAAGGGGAGGAGCACGAAGGTTGCGGTGCCGTGGAGAAGTCTATTTTGCGGTGGGGATAGAAAATGGGGAGTATTCAGGTGTACTACTCTGGGTGCCGGGGTGGGGTTGGCTGGGTAGGGTGAACCTGAAGTTACGAAAACAGCCGCCTACCAAGCGTCATCCGTAGGCCTGTTCCGAAGGCTATGATGGTAACTTCCCACTGCTCGAATCAGGGTCGCGGGAGATTTTCCTGCCGACCTCAAAATTTTGTGACACTGGACTCCCCGTGTGGCGTGTTGAGTGATTCGGCTAAGCAACTAGCGAGTAGTAGTAGTAAACTCTGCATATTAGGTTTGACCGAAGTCAAACATCCTAAAGTTTGACCAAGTTTATAGAAAAATATAAACATTTACCATAACAAATATGTATGATGTGAAAGTACATTCAATAATGAATCTAATGGTATTTATTTGTTATTGTATATGTTAATATTTTTTGTTATAAGCTTTCTGAGAGTTTACAAAACTTGACTTTGACCAATGCTAATACGCGGACTTAAATAAAAACGGAGGGAGTACAAATTTGTTTTCTTAGTTTGTAGTGAACTAATCATTTGTTGAAATTGTGAAATAAATATATTAGGCTATTGACTTCGAATGTAATGGTCTATACAATTCAATAGTTACAATCATTGTCGAATCCCAAGATGTATACAAGGTCTATAGTACTTCACAACATGCTCAAACTCACATAATCCCAGTCAAATGAGAATCTAAATGCATTTCATAGTTATTACTTTGTAGGATGCAACAAAAACAACCATAACTCTACATCAGCCATTATAGAAGCAACATTTTGACATATCCCAATGTGTGAATGAAACGTGCAGAGAGAGCTTTTGAAGATGGAGCAGATATGGCGGGAAAGATTGTATGTATGTGGACGAGAGAGTAGGAGACAAACCTAACGAGACACAGAGAGAGAGAGAGATAGAGAGAGAGAAAGAGAGAGAGGAAGAAGTTAGGTCTGTGAGAAAGATGGATACATTTAATATACATGAGATGCGTGTGCATCTGGATTCTGTATACGTGGAAGGAGAAGAGACAACATGTTTGATGAGAGAGCTGGAAAAACATGGACGAGAGGGGAAGGATCTCGTGGGTTGAGGGATTGACAATTTTGTGCGGGGGAGAGAGGGATTGGTAATTTTGTGCAAGAGAGAGAGAGAGAGAGAGAGAGAGGGTGGGGGGAGGAGTCAGTCAGCCGTCGTCACATCACCCTGCTTCCAAATGACCCCGCATTCTCTAGCGCGGTGTGGTCGCCGTCTTCGATCTGCTCGATGCCCTCTTTGAAGATTGAGGTGTTGTGCATGTTGGGGTGCAAAGAAGCACAAGCGAGAGTGGTCGCCGTATAACCTTGGATGGGGATGAATTGTGTGCTCAGGGGAGTGTGTGTGTGTGTGTGTTGTGCAGCGTGTGTCTCTCTCTGTGTGTGTGTGTGTGTCAGATATTGAGAGAAAACAAACCTAAGGAGAGAAATGGGTATTCACGAAGAGATTGTGCGGGCCTTGAGGTGGGCAGGGGTCGGGTGAGGGTGTCAAAATGTGCGCGTTGATGCATGTGTTGCATGCGACCGTGCGAGGGACGGACGAATCGAGAGACATGGTTGTTGTGTTACGGATGCTCCTCTCTCTGTCTCTCTCTCTCCCTCTCTCTCTCTCTCTCTCTCACACACACACACACACAAGTAAACTGTCTATGTATACACAACGTATCGGCATCTGTCTATGTCTCACTCATGCATGATCATTTGCACATTCACACCTCTCTATGTCTGTATCACACGCACACCGTCTCCATATTGCCCTTCCGCCACAACACACATATGGACACATACACACGTTCTCTCTCAGTCACACACACAAAATCAGTATTAAAAAAACTAGGGCGCACCTAAAACGTCCAAATCCAAATAAACACGAACTGGAGCTAAATTCAAATATATGGAAATATTGCAGCGTCAAGAACTTTCACAGGAAAAAAAGTTGAGTAATATTCGAGGATTGTTTTCACACACACAAAAAGGTTCGGTGGATGTCCTTCGAGCGCGACATGGTGACGCACCGTTCGATCGACCGCGCGGCCGCGGTTCACGCGCTTGCACAGGATTCCGTATCGTGGCTGTGGTACTAACTAATAAAAGCGCTGCCTAAGTCTAATGTTTACGTGTACTAGTACGGTTTTCTTTTAAGTTTGACCAACTTTATATATAAAACTAAAGTAAGCGCCCACACGCGCACTCATCAATATGCCGCCGCCGCCGTTGCGCATGCCGGCGCCCGCCTGCTCCGGCCAACAATTTCTTGCCCATCACCGCCGTGTCGCCGCCATCCCTGTGCCATGAAGCCGAAGGCTCGCCCGCTCACGTCGTCTGCAGTCCCTCCTCGCGATTCTGCCGCGCTGCCAAGCACGCGAGCAGCTGGTGGAGCCGCGTCTATGCACGCAGCATACGAAGAGGAGGACGAGCGCGTGCTCCAGCACGCCGGCGAGGAGGAACTAGCGTGTCATTGTCGTCTCCGCCCGCGCGGAGGAGGCGCACATGGTGGCTGTCGCGGCGGAAGTCGGTCGCGCGCGCGTTGAGCCCGCAAATCTGGTGCGGATGCGAAATCTACCTTCGAGACCTTGAATGCCACGTGGATCCTGCAATCCGAAGGAGCAATTTGGGTCAGCCGACTCATGTGAGCCATTTGATGCAACATGGATGGCTAGAAGGGCTTCTGCCACCTCTTCTGCCGTCTTCTTCCTTCGCTCCGTCAAACTTCTTTCACAAATCGACTGACCCAAATTATACTACTAGTACGAACATATTAAGTACAGTAGGAACACGAAGATACAAGCAGTAGTACCAACTGCAAGAAGAACAGTAGTAAGACATAGAACTAGTACTACTGTAAGTACTAAAGAGTTCAAATAACGAGAAAGAACATAAACATAGTTCTGCTGGGGCCTCAGCACAACACACCCTTGAAAATAAACTAAGCAACTAGTCCGCTTGACACTGCAGTAGAACCAGCATGAGCGACGACACTGCCACCTACTCGGAGTCCGAGTCCACGTCCTCGACTTCGTCCTCGTCCCTCTTCCTCTTCCTCTTCGCCGACGCTTCTTTGCTTGAACCGGACACTGGGCTCTGCTTCTTCATCCAACCCTTGTAGATATTTAAACAAAGGTAGGCATCCATTGCTGCGTACATGATGTGATCTTCATCTAATGTCTTCGACTCCCATGCATGATGAAACTCGTGATGAGGTTTCTTCAGTTTAGCGTACGAAGGACAATCATGGTTGCTGCCAGGGTTAGCATTGAAGGTTGAGAGGAGGACACCAGGCTTGCCTTCTGGAGATCGAAGGGCTGGCCTACAACGAGACCTATCCGACGCAGGACATCCCTGTCGTTCTTAAATCCTACAGTAACGAATTTCACTCTTTTGTCCTTGAGGAAGTTCTTAAAATCCCGGCACTCAACGTCGGCATGCCATATGTGGTAGACCAAGCAAACGTTATGTACGCAAACCTAGATCACGGCGGGCTTCTTCCTCTCTTCGTCCTTTAGATCCTTCTCTCGTCCCAGGACTGTGGTGTACTCAACATCTAGCCCAGCGACCCACTCATCCGTTGAACTGTTGAACATGCTTAGGAAGCGAGCAAGCCATGCTTTCACCGTCTCGGATCCACGTGTGTAGATGACGATGAACTGATCTCCGGTGATGGCTCTAACCTGGTACTCAGCGGCGACCATGGAGATTTGGGAGGCCATGGATTTTGGAGGAGGGTTAGGAGAAGTTGAACTGTTGTACCCCGCAAAAAAAAACTAGGAGCGAACTAATGTGAAAGGACGGGACGACTGGGAGCGAACTGTTGTAGGTAGAAGACAGGGACGAGTAGGGCGTGCGAACGGCGTGGGGTTGCTGGCTTGCCCGGTGGATAAATGGCTGCAAGCCCCCAAAGAGTTCTCGAGAACTATGCGGGACCCACTAGATGTCATATCTACTAGACCCATATCGTAGGCCTGACAGTATAGCTTCTACCTGTTCGCACGCCATGCCGGCGCGTGGATGTAACTTCACTTAATTCTGTCAAACATCGCGCCTCCCACAACCTTCGCCTCCCTTGCGCGGTCGCGCCCTTTGAGACTTCGACCGGCTATAAATGAGCAATTTTTTTTGCCTTTTTTTAGACAAGCAATTTTTTGCCTACTCCGCATGCATGATACTCCCTCTGGTCCTTTTTACTCCCGTCAACCCTTTGCAAAGTGTTTGACCAAATTTATATTTTTTTGAACACCACCTTATATTAATTAACCAGGCACACCCGTACACTCATGCGATACAATTTTCATCACACAGGGCGGTACGTTATTTACAAGAATACCATCTAATCTATTATCAAAGCTATACTTAGCGATTAAGTGTGCCACCTTATTGGCCGAACGGCTAATCTTTGACAATTCAAGATTGTTGATCAACTTCGAGATGCTCAACGCTTTCATCTTCATGTCACGCATAGCAGACCTGTCATAGTCCCCCGATGCAAGAGACGCTACCACAAAAGCGCAATCAGTCTCTAAAATTATAGGATTATGAAGAGAAATACCTATGTAGAGACCGGCAATGCAAGCCCTAAGCTCCGCTTCCTCCACGCTTTGACAGGCATCAATGAAATCCCACGACCAAATTTATACTAAAAATATCAATATCTACAATACTTATTATAATGAGTATAAGAACTACGTTTTATAATGAGTGTAAAAATATTGATTTGACATTGTGAAGGTTGACACATTTTTCTATAAGTCTGGTGAAAGTAGAGGTACATTGACTTCAGACAAAACTTAAATGCACAATGCAGACTAGTTCCTCCGTCCAGGTGCGTGCCATGTCCTATCTTGTCATCACAACAAGGTTAGCTATTTGGCTGGCCATAGTGGGGGTAACATAAGTAGTATCATGCACTTGGGACTCACAAACATGCTAATGTGGTAGGCAATTAAAGAAGAGAGAGATGGTTATAGTAACATAGGTAGATCCCGTAACATAATAAATGTGATGCTACTATGTGTCATGCATGGCAATAAATGAGACCACCTATGATACTAATCTATGATACTATGCACTATAGAGGTAGTAACATAGACTAGTAACATATGCATGTTACTAGTCTAAGTTACTCCCCACTATGACCAGCCTTAGAGTACCACTACCTCCCTTCTAGTTTAAAGGGCTCGATTCAAAAATTTCACCTACTCTTAGCAAGATAGGAGAGGCGGTGGAATAGTTTTTGAAGTCTGCAAAAGTACTCAACTAGTGTTGTCGTTCTTCACAAAAAATGTGTTTACCAATGCATGCATGAACACTAGTTACTCTAACCCCCCTCTCTTCTTTAATTCTTTGCCACATCAACAGGTTTGCTATTCCCGTGTGCATGATACCAGCTAAGATACCACCATTATGGCCAGCCTTAATCATCGCATGCAATAATTTAGTGCACCTTGAAATATGAACATGTGTGGGGCGTGTATATTTTTAATGACTTGAGACTATACCTAGCCCGGCATGCAAGATGACTTATTATGCACCGTTCCCCATACCTGCAGGAAGCCCGTTCGTCTTCAAATCTTTTCCTCTCCATGTGTGGAAACAATATGCCTGCCAAACTCTCCTTCTCCCCCGGCGGTCCCACCACTCCACCCCGTGTGAAAAAATCTGCATGCATGACTCTCCTCCCCCCACGCTCGTCCAATCCGTTGTGACCAGCAATATTTCCACCCCTTCGCTCCCCCGTAATTTACTCCAACAAATATGCCCACATAGTTGTTACTTAACTGCAGATGCATTAGGTCACTGACATATGGGCCCAACAGGGGTCTGTCCCACATATCAGTGACGCAACTGGACCTGCAGTTAAGTCAGTACAACTCAGTCCATATCTTACGTAGGTGTGCCATTACTCGCTATAAATATTGCGCCTCCCACGACATCGCTATCTCCTCCCCCTCACGTTCACGTTCATCGCTATCTCCTCCCCCTCCCTCTCACGTCGACCACCATGGCATCGCCCCTCCCAAGCCCTAGGAGCCCCTCGCTGCACCGCGCGGATGGTCACGCGTCGCTGTTCCGTTCCTCGCCGCCACTAGTCGAGGAGGACGCGTCGGTGTTCCGCTCCTCGCCGCTACGCGACGCGTCGCCGTTCCGTTCCACGCCGCCACTAGTCGAGGAGGATGCGTCGGTGTTCCGCTCCTCGCCGCGACGCGTCGCCGTTCCGTTCCTCGCCGCCACTAGTCGAGGAGGACGCGTCGGCGTTCCACTCCTTGCCGTGACGCGTCGAGGTGGACGCGTCGGCGTTCCCAATCTCGCCAGCACGCGCACCGGAGGACGCGTCGGCTCCCTGCTACGAGGAGAATGCCGCGCCGCCCGCTAAGCCCCCAGCCTTGAGGAGCTTTGGAAAGAAATGGATGTCGCCTTGTGGGAGGCTTTGCCCCCAGCAGAGCGCGCCAAAAATAGAGGTGGAGAAGAAGGCCGAGGAAGAGAAGCGCACCGCGGAACAAGCTGCCTGGGAGGCCTATGTCGCGTCTGAGAGAGTCAGGCAATTGGCCTTTGGCAGAAGGCTCGTGCGAGGGCCGTGAGGGTGGCGGAGGACGCCCGTGCCGATGCCCTGAGTGCAGTCGGGCCCAAGCGCCTCATCTATGCTTGTACGTGGACCGGGTGCACGCTTCCAGTGAGGAGGAGTACCTGTTGGCGCCGGATCACCACACCGGTGAGATCGCGCTCGCCCGCCGGCAAGCCGCCAATCAGCACCTCGCGATTTGCGAGGCTGAGGAAGAGGCGTTGTGTCGGCGCGCTGGGAAACGGCCGCGCACCAGGGCACTCGTGGCGCGCCGCAAGCGCTCCTGCGAGCACCGTGGCTTTTAGGAGGAGTATAATTTTTGTTTCGTAAGGCGATCTCATTAGTTTTGGGACGCAAATGATAAATCCCGAACGTTCAGGAATTTTTAGCGTCCTTAATTAAGTATGTAAAAGGGAAAGTTTGGAAACCTTGTGTATTCGTACGCATTTTGCAAGTACGTGCATATGGCGCAAACTTTACTATATAGTATCGCACTACACGTCTCTCTCGATATATGCTTGCAGACTGTGCTACTCCCTCCGTCCAGGTCAATAAGTCATCTTTGGTTGTGCGCCGTGACCAAGAAGGAGGGAAGACTTATACACCTAGACGGAGGGAGTACTACTATTACTTATGTACGTGCAAATGCACGTTTTAACATTACGATGCGGTTTTTGTAAAAGTAGAAAAACAGCACTAGACAAGCTTGTGAAATGATTCAATGCAAAACAAATGCAAAAATGCTCGTTTGATTGTTTACTTTTAGCTTCCTTCTCTGTGGTTATTTCTCTGTCGTAATTTGTACGGATTATCTCACTGGTTGGAAAGGCATGCAAATTCCCAAACCGCTTCCTACACCCAGTATTGAATTTTTTGCCTAACAATTTGTGCCGTGCAATTGGAATTCCAACTTGAGTACTACTACCAGTAGGAGTACCAGGGGCCAGTTCTTTTAGGCTTCTAGATTAGTAATGCCATAACTACTACCTCCGTCCTGGTTTATTGGTCCCCATTGTAATCTGTGTCAAATTTTGATCATAAATTTAACTAGTGAAATGTTAGTGCATGTCACATGCACTAATATTTTATCAGTTAAATCTTTGGTGAAATTTAGCACAAATTACAATGGTGAGGAATAAACCAGGACGGAGGTACTACTAGTAGTAGTTTAGAAGCCCAAATAAATGAGTGAGGCGCCTTAATGTTACTCTCCACTGTGACTAGTCTTATGGGAAAAGCTAGGGAAGCCGCCAAAAGAACTGGCCCTAGGAGTAGTAGCTAGGGATACTAGGAGTAGTAGCTAGGGATCGAGTGTGCGAGATGAACCGGAGAAAGTAAATGCAGAGAGATGAAATGCAAAAAAGATGGAGGGATGTGATGGTTGCTTGTCCGTTTATTTTACCAGGCCACTTATTACTGGGAGTGGTTGGGTTTTGTGATATGACAGTTTTACTGCCGCGCCACGAGTGGGGCGAGACTCCCGTGCAGCGCCGCCCTCTACACTAGTACTACATCGGTCGTGGTTTATCCCCCATTGAATTTGACTGAAGATTTAACTGACAAAATGTTAGTGAATGTCAAAAAAAACAATATCGTTGGATTCGTATTTGAACATAGTTTTCAATGATATAATTTTAGGTGACATGCATCATCATTTATCGTACTATATATAATTTTAGTTCAATTTTTGGTCGTACTAATCTATAGTAAGGTGCCCGTGCGTTGCACGAAAGAGTGAAATGCATTGATCGGGGAGTTGTTTATTTTGACAAAGGATGTCGGGGTCATCTCATGTGTAACGGGTATCGATAGGTTTGTTCAGATATTATTTCATCTCTAGAGCTCACAAACATCCGGGTGAAATAGATAAAAAGTATCTTTTGCAAACAAAAGCGTACAACTGTTCAACCTGCATCCAAAACTTGTGAAGAAATAACTCTTATTGTGCTTTGCAAGAAATGATCTTCAAGAATTAGTTTTTGAGTATCCATTGTTATACATGTTGGTTACAGATGACATGGCACTTTCTTATAGTCAACAGTTGGCTCTACTATTTAAGTATTAACCATGCCCTTATAGACCTAGACGGAGGGATTAAATCAGGATGACTTGGAAGGGGCAGAGGATATGTAAGAAATGGTTCATCATAAGTCTTTCACCAGTACTGTAGTAAAAATTCATACATGGAAGATTCTAGACTAAACCATAAATGGATACACTTTTATTCATGCGCAATACTCCAATAGAGCTAGATCATGCATGGAAGTCTCCACATTCTTAGACAGCGGATTACATTGAGCGAAGACTAATGATCAACATTTAACTTGATAATGCAGATGTCCAGGTGAACCTCCTTGGAGTCCCCGTGCACATTGTTGGGGGTCAAATAATACCGTGCGTCTTCCATGTCCACATCGGCGGGAAGGTCCCAGCTCGGCAGAGTCCAAGTCAGCTTGACGTAGCCAGTGTCGCCGCCCACGTACCTCCGAGGGGTAGTAATAGTGAGCACGCACCCGTACATCGGCCTCGTGTCAGTGTCAGCGTCAGCGCCCCTGACGCACACTACAGAGACGGGGCGGCGGCCTGTGCGGGCCTCGCCGGTGCCCACGATCAAGAGGAAGACGCTGTCGTCCTCCTCCGAGACTAGCAGGCGGCGGTGATCCTCCAGCGACTCCGGCACGGTGAACGGGTAGCACGTCTCGTACTTGATGTTCTTCGCCAAGGGCCAGTAGTGATCGTCGCACGCCTGCGTCAGGTGATGCACGATGTCCGCAGGCGAGCCCCAAAACGGCACTGGGCACTCATAGCAGTAGACGAAGGGCTCCTTGGAGGCATCGACCAGGCCGTCCATGAAACGGGAGTGGCTGTAGGGGACGTTCCGCCAGTTGAATATATGAGCAAGTTACTACGAGATTTAGTACGAATAAGCACAAAATAAATCATGACGGCTATAACAGAGATTAAACTAATCATGCGGACTAGCATAGTAGATGAACAGATCGAATCTAGGACACAGAATAGAAACATGAATTCTACCACGATTTCGAACATGAAGGACAGAAATACATACGGTGCAATGGGAGCAGCACCATTGGCGTTGAGGTTGTCGCCCATGTCGTTGAGGAAGAGGTTGCCGAGGTCGGGGAAGAAGTCATCGTCGGTGAAGTCGTCGCTGCTAACAGTCGCGAGAGTGCGCTCCCCAAATTTCAACAGCGCCCGCCGAATGGAGCGCAGGAGGGAGTGGCTGTAGGGGACGTTGCGGCCGCCGAATGGAGCGCAGGAGTAGCCCACGAAGCAGTAGATTGTGCTCCTCCCTAGTCTCTATTCTTACGTCTATCTCTACTACTCTTCTTTGTTTTTTATAATATACTAGTTGTAGTTGTCAAACCGAATAGTACTGCGCCATCCACTGCACACCCGGCTGAACACGCCTCCTCACCTCCATCAAACCCCTTCGTTAAACCCGCATGCAAACCGAGGAACCTACTCTAGCCCGCGGGAGGAAATTTGTCGGTTGCAGTTGGAGAATAATAGAGTCACGTCCAATCCATTTGAGTTAATTGCGTGTATGATTCTCCCTCTATAAAAAGTTAATTGCATCCTTAATCTTGTATTCTAAGTACTCTGTGGGTTACACTGTCAGTATAGTGTACATGACTTGCAGGCTGGCTACAGATTCGTACAGAAAGTTAAAAAGAAACAAATCCATCCTTAATCCTGTATTCTAAGTACTCTGTGGGTTCCACTGCCAGTACAGTAGCAAAAGAAGTAGTATATATTAAAAAAATATAAAAGCTAAAGTTTAGGACAGAATTCGAACTCAGGTCATCGGGCTGCGAGCATCCGGCCCGGACCAGTACACTAGATGTTGGTTGCGGAGAATGCAAGAGATAAACCTTTATAACTATGAGCCCGTCCGTTGCAACAGATCCAAAGTAGAATAATACATATTCACAAATTTGAAAGAAAACAGTTTACTTTTGATATAGACATCACTAAAAAATCTTATGTTTCACTCCAAATATATTCTTTGGGCTGTTTTGATGAAGTAAGGGAGGAATGTGGTTGGTTTCAAGATACTAAGGGGTTTTGTGTAAACTGGAGCAGAGAAGTGGGAATTGTTGCAAAAGTCCACAACTTACATCACAACCGTTAGATGCAGATCTAATGGTCAGAAATGGTGGATGGCAGACACACCATCATCACCAATTGAGTCTTTTATAGGAGTAGGAGTAGAGAAAAAACCGAGTTGGTGATGATGGTGCGCCTGCCATCTTATAATATAGATTGTCCAATCTATATCTGACAGATAGAAAGCAAACTATGACAAATTTACAAAAGATACCCGCTCCTCTCTCCACATTTACAGATAGGGCCTTGCGTCGTTCATCCTTATCTCCCACAACCTCATTGCTGAGCAATTACAAAAGGAAGTCTCTGGAACAATCTGGCATGGTGGCCGCTGCCGGCACCGTCCATCCCCATGCCTCCGCCCAGTCCGACCACCAGTCACCACCACGCCCCACTCCTCCTCACCTCTATCATCTTTCTCGACATATCATTTTTTCGATGAAATGGTCGACATACTATTTTCCGATAAAATTCTCAAGATATCATTAGTTTTTACACATGGGATTACTGCTGCCCACGATCAAGAGGAAGACGCTGCCGTCCAACTCCGAGACTAGCAGGCGGCGGTGATCCTCCAGCGACTCCGGCATGGTAAACAGGTAGCACGTCTCGTACTTGATGTTCTTCGCCAAGGGCCAGCAGTGACCGCTGCACGCATCCGTGAGGTGATGCACCATGTCCGCCGGAGAGCCACAAAACGGCATCAGGCACTCATAGCAGTGGACGAAGTGCTCCTTGGAGGCATCGACCAGGCCGTCCATGAAACGGGAGTGGCTGTAGGGGACGTTGCGCCATTTGAATATATGAGCAAGTTACTACGAGATTTAATCCGAATAAGCACAAAATAAATCATGACGGCTATAACAGAGATGAAACTAATCATGTGGACTAGCATAGTAGTAGGATACAGAGTAGAAACATGAATTCTACCACGATTTCGAACAGGAAGGACAGAAACACATACAGTGCAATGGGAGCAGCACCGTTGGCGTTGAGGTTGTCGCCCATGTCCAAACACCACGTAGACACGGTCTTTGAGCACGGTTCATAGTCGTTCCACGCTCGGGCATTGAAGTTTGTAACTATTTTAGATTAGAATATACTACTCCTCTGGTGCTAGTAGTAGAGCAGAGTCCTACTCAAGTACTCTACTCAAGCAAGTTAGGGCATAGCACTGTAGGGAGTACCAGTACTGTGATCACTCAAGCAAGTTGTCTGGCATCGACATGACCCTACGCTGCTGGTATGTGTCTCGTAAGTAAAGCGGCGTGCTGTAGTCATCATCACCTGTCCACTTCCCACAACACATATTCGCTTCTCCATATTTGTCCGCACATAATCTCGTCCAATCTTCCATCCCCGCTAAGGCGCCTCCCCCCCTCGTCCGAAACCCAAGCACTAACAATGGCAGAACCGAGCAGCGTCCACTGAAAGAGTGGCTGGAATTCGCTCCCCACAGAGGTAATCAAGCTCATTGTTTCGCGTGTGGACAATCTCAGTACCATGCCACTCGCCGCGTGCTCGTCGGGGCTGTACCGTTTACTCAAAGCCCTCGGGCCGGAGCTTTTTAAGCGATCTTCGAAAACGGCTTGTCACGCAGCATAACAATCGTAGGGTGGCGAGCATCAACCCCCTTGATTGCGATCCGATCCCCGTCAGCCTCAACTACATTAACGGTATGTACTGGGTCGGCATGAACACGTCTTGGATGGTGCTCGTCGACGGTCGCGGCAGCTGGATGCTCGTGGAGGTCTACACCCGGCGATTGATCCCCCTTCCTTCGATTATCACTGCACTGCTTTGGCACCGCAGCCCAGAATAGTCGGAATCTTAGAGTAGCCAACATGATACCAAGTTTGATTTGCTCAAGGTTGTAATCTGCCAAGTGCCACAAGATCTGCAAATTATAAAGACTTCAGGCTAATTGCATTCTTCAACCGCGGTCTCGCCTATCTGACAGGTCACTGCGGTAAGTGGATAAATCTGCACGTCCATCGCAGGATCATACATCCTCCATGGTTCTCTGATGTCATTGAACACAAGGGCTTCATTTACGCTGTCGACTCCTTCTATGGCTGGACGTATTGCTGGCCTACTCCAGTCATCGCTACAAATGGCTGTTACAGCAGTATGTTACTTTCCTATGATATCATGATGGCTTGCTTATATTACTGTCAACATTTTCTGAAAAAATATTCATGCTCATAACATGCTATTCTTAAGATTGACTAAATCAAGAGCCCTTTTTTATTTGACTCCAACTTGATATGATGTTGTAGGCCGCCTGGTGTCCCTACCCTTCCTAATCCCAGAACCTTTCAAAGAAAAGCGGCATGGCAGTTGCAGGTGGTTCCTGGCTCAATCAGACGACGGCGAAAGATTGATGATCGTTCGCACGTACCGGACGTGTTGTTTCGCGGAATACAATCACAGTCACTGCAAGGTCTTTGAGCAGGATCCCAGCTTCTCTGGGCCTTCAGGAATTTTTGACTGGAGGCTGGTAAGTAGCCTTGGTACACGCTCTCTGTTTGTCGGACTGAATTATCCGATTAACCAGGAGATAACCGACGGCAAGGATCATGATGGCAGCGCGGTTTCGTTCATCAGGCAAAACTGTGTGTACACAGCGTACCATGCGTCTCTGCATGCACCATACCCTGATATGTGCCGCCACGCTCTGCAGCCCAAAGTAGGAGAGAGGGTCGCAAGTATCAGACTTCGACCTGCTGGCTGGAGTTTCCCCCGTCAGGCACCCATCTGGTTCAAGCCGTCAGCCAATCTCCACAGCTTAATAAATAGTAACGTCTAACTGAGCCAGTTAGTTAGATGCGTACACTTGGTGTAGTAGGATCTTTATTTAGTTTGATGCATACACTTGTTCTTTTTGGTAGCCCTTTTGTAATGATGGCTGATGTTTGGTTTGGAAGAGAGAGCTGCGTCTTCACTCTTCTGGCCTGCTTACTGCTTCTGTTGCACCCCCAGCCCTGGTTGCTGCTGCTGCTGTTTTCAATGTACAATC
The DNA here is from genome assembly GCF_018294505.1 of Triticum aestivum. Classification (NCBI taxonomy): domain Eukaryota; kingdom Viridiplantae; phylum Streptophyta; class Magnoliopsida; order Poales; family Poaceae; genus Triticum; species Triticum aestivum. The sequence goes on from NC_057802.1 coordinate 106,051,013, forward strand.
AGTAGTATATTTCGTCTGTTGGTTGAATAAATGTGTTGTTAGAACGACAAACACAATGTTTTGGAAGTCGTTGCACGGTTCGATCCTTTAGTGCCCCGTACCGTACGTAGCGCATACTATTTTTCGTACGGAACACATTTTCCACTTGTTGATAACATGCAGCCCACTGATGAAGGCCCAATAGAGAAGCCCATAATTAACTGGAAGGGAGGCTCTCACATGAATCCGGCCCAGGTACATGCTCATGGTCCCCTAAACATAAATAAGTAAATAAATAAATAAATAAAGCTAAATGCTCATGCACCAGTTCTTTGGGAAAATAGGTAGCCCAGTATTTCTTTTTGAAGAATACCCAAGCTAGGCCTATTTGTTTTCTCCGAATTACTGGGCTGCAAATCTTTCAAGACGAGGAGGGATGCATTCCGGCCTGGCTTAAGAGTATGGTCAATGTCTGTTAAAAGTAATATCAAAAGGGGTTGAAAATTCCAAAAAATTATAGCAAATGGGATATAAGTTTCTTTTTTTGTTTTTGTTCTTCACTGATATCTTATACGTATTTCATTGGATTTAACATGACATAGTACTAATTTATTTTTAAATTTGTTTTAGTATGGCTATTAATTTTTGGATTAAGAATATTTCGTTCCCCAGCAAAAATTTGCGAATTTTCAAAATTTCCCACATATTTAGTTAATTTTTTGACCCTGGTACTGACCAGAAAATGGCCAGCAATTCTAAAAATGGAAAACGGGCTGCAATAAATTCCATATGAATTAGAAAATGAGTAAAAATTATAAAAATAATAGCAAATGGGCTGTACACGCCACAGATTTCGAGGCTGACTTGTTTACGCAAGGCTTTGTCAGTGAACACACGATTCTAGCAGCAGTGACTGTTGGATGTCCATCCAACGGCCGACGTGCTTCTTCAATCTCTGATCTTCCTGCTCCAGCCGCCTAAACTAGCGCCGGCGGGACTGCCTGCTCCCTCCTCTTGTGGCCCGCTGTGATGCCGCGCAGGCTTCCCCGGCCCACCCTACTCCCTCCGCTGGCCTGGCCGCACGCAATCAACTGCCTCCTTATTACGCGAAAAAAATGATTCCTCCCACTGACATCTGGGGCGCACCGGTTGGGAGGCTGACCTGTGGGCCTACTAAGTTGACGCGTACGCAGGGCTTGTCAACTTAGTCAACAAACGATTCTAGCAGCAGTAACCGTTGGATTTGAATCGAACGGTCCTGCTGCTTCTTCAATCGCTGCTCTTCTTGCACCAGCCGCCCAAACCAGCGCCGGGGAGACCGCCTGCTCCTGCCTCCAGTGGCCGGCTGTGCTGCCGTTGAGGCCTCATCGCCCCCTACTACTCCCACCGCTAGCCAGGCCCTGCGGCGACGGCAGCCTCACACCGCAGCCGAACCAGTGAACCCTCGTACTCCTCTCCGCGTGGGCATCCACTGCCGCGTCTTCCCCGGCTCCGCGTCGTCCCCTTCCTAGGCCTCGCCGTCGTCCACCGCCTTGGTGCTCTCGGCGCGGCGTGGTCAACGTGGTCAACGACATTCCATCGGAAGAGTACTGTACGTGGAGAGGCTGACAGCTGGGTCCACGGCCACAGCCCAGTTTTTTTGTGATTTGCCAAGTAAGTCGCTTTGTCAGGCCTGTTGGGCTGCAAATCTTTCAAGACGAGGAGAGCTTTCATTCGGCTGGCCGAGAAAATGGCCCATCAGTAATGAGAAATGGGCTGTACATTTTTAAAACACATCAAACCGGCAATTAGTTTCAAATATCTTTTTTTTCATTTCGAGATTTTAAATTACATTAATTTTTATGCGTGGAGAATTTGTTGGATTTTATATTGATATACATTTATTTTTAAAATCAGTTTGAATGTGAGTCGAAATTTCGGGATTAAAAACAGTTCGGACCGCACCGAAATATGCAAAATTTCGTATAATTTTTTAACCGTGGCCACAATATGGGCTGTAATGCTAACAAAAAGAATATGGGCTCCAAAAAAACCTTAATAATTAGCAAATGGGCTGTAAATTATTAGAAATAATGGCAGATGGGTTGTATGCTGTTTTCCACAGATTTGAGGCTTTCCTAAAAAAAGGTTGACGCACAAGCACTGACTGTTGGATGTCCATCCAACGGCCGTCGTGCTTCTTCAATCTCTGCTCTTCCTGCTCCAGCCGCTCAAACAAGCGCCGGCGGGACTGCCTGCTCCCTCCTCCCCGCGGCCGGCTCTGCTGCCGCGCAGGCCTCACCGCCCCACCGTACTCCCATCGCTGGCCTAGCCATCCCTCTACTCACCCACACCTGCTGTTATTCTCCGGCGACGGCAGACGAACCAGTAAACCCTCGTACAGTCGTACTCCCCTCCGCGTGGGAAACAACTGCCGAGTCTTCCCTGCCTCCGTGTCGTTCCCTTCCTAGGCCTCGCCGTCGTCCACCGCCCTGGTGCTCTCGGCGCGGCCTGGTCAACGTGGTCAACGACCGACATGCATCTGAAGTGGACTGTACGTGGAGAGGCCGACAGCTGGGTCCACGGCCGCACGCAAGGAAATGCCTCCTTATTACGCGCAAAATAATGATTCCTCCACCTGACATCAGGGACCCACCGAAAGGGCCTCTGTATTTCGCGAAAAAACGTTACCGCCGCTGACAGCTCGGACCCACCAGCTATATCTTCGCACGCAAGGAAGTGCCTCCTTATTACGCACAAAAAAATGAATACTCCCCCTGTTAGCTGGGACCCAGTATAGTGGCAGGCTGACTTGTGGGCCTACTAAGTTGACGGGGACGGAGGGCTTTGTCAACTTAGTCAATATGCACGATTCTAGCTCCAGTGACCGTACGATGTCCATCCAACGGCCGTAGTGCTTCTTCAACCTCTGGTCTTCTTGCTCCAGCCGCCCAAACCAGCGCCGGTCGTGCCTCGTGCTCCTGCCTCCCGTGGCCGGCTGCGATGCGGCGGAGGCCTCACCGCCCCCTACTACTCCCACCGCTGGCCAGGCCATCCCTCTACTCACCCACACCCCCTGTTATTCTGCGGCGACGGCAGCCTCACACCGCAGCGAACCAGTGAACCCTCGTACTCCTCTACGCGTGGGCATCCACTGCCGCGTCTTCCCCGGCTCCGCGTCGTCCCCTTCCTAGGCCTCGCCGTCGTCCACCGCCCTGGTGCTCTCGGCGCGGCGTGGTCAACGTGGTCAAGGAACGGCTTCCATCGGACGTGGACTGTACGTGGAGAGGCTGACAGCTGGGTCCACGGCCGCAGCAAGGAAGTGCCTCCTTATTACGTGCAAAATAATTATTCTTCCACCTGACAGCGGGTACCCACCGGACGGGCCACCGTATTTCGCGAAAAAAAACGTTTGCCCCTGACTGCTGGGACCCACCAGCTACATCTTCGCACGCAAGGAAGTGCGTCCGGGCAAAAAAAACGATTCGCCCCCTGACTGCTGGGACCCACCAGCTACATCTTCGCAGGCAAGGAAGTGCCTGACAGTCGGGACCCACCTGGTCGAAGCGTACGTAGCGTTGTCATTCTGGTCGCGAACGTGTACGTACATATATACTGGTGGATGTAGAGGCGCGCACGTGCCGTAGTAGAGGCGCGTACGTGTCGTAGTAGAGGCGCGCATGTAGCATGTACACGTACGTACAACGGCGAGGGTGCAAGAAAGAAAATACGGCCACGTATGTGTACATACGGGCGGGGTCTCAAACGCCTACTCGCGCATACGTACGGCCAGGGCTCGTGTACATGGCTGGGTCGGAACGGAGAAACAGCGTCGTCGTCGTGTTCATGGGGAGGCAACGGAATGCGTCGTGTTCATGGGGAGGCAACAGAATGCGTCGTGTTCATCGGGAGGCAACGGAACGCGTGGGAGCCAACCGGCTGGGTCGGAACGGAATGCGTGGTCGTGTTCATCGGGAGGGCTTGGACGGAACAGGCGATGGAAACGAGGCCTGGCGTACCGCACAACGGAGGAAACGGACCTCCTACGTTCGGAACGGGGTCCTGTTGATCGGGAGGGGTGTGGCGTACCGCAAAACAGAGGAAACGGACCTCCTACGGTCGAAATGGGGGTCCTGTTGATCGGGAGGGGTGTGGCGTACCGCAAAACGGACGAAACGGACCTCCTACGGTCGAAACGGGGGTCCTGTTGATCGGGAGGGGTGTGGCGTACCGCAAAACGGACGAAACGGACCTCCTACGGTCGAAACGGGGGTCCTGTTCATCGGGAGGGGTGTGGCGTACCGCAAAACGGGACTCCACGGGATACTGTTCATCTCCACCGTCGACCTCCTCCAGCCTCCACGGGCTACCGTCAACCTCCTCCAGCCACCACGGGCTCCTGTTCATCCAGCCTCCACCGCCCGCTACTCCACCGGCTACTGTTCAACCACCCCTCCACGGGCACCCCTCCACCGTCTACTGTTCATCCAGCCCTCCACACCACGGGGTCCTGTTCAACCACCCCTCCACGGGCACCCCTCCACCGTCTACTGTTCATCCAGCCCTCCACACCACGGGGTCCTATTCAACCACCCCTCCACCGTCTACTGTTCATCCAGCCCTCCACACCACGGGTTCCTGTTCATCCAGAGGCAACGCCACCGCTCACTGTTCATCCAAACCCCCCCTCCCGCAACGCTCACTGTTCATCCAATCGATCGGCTTCAGTTAGCAGCAGTAGCGAAGGAATCGCTCGGTCGGGTTCAGTTAACAGCCATCGATCGATCGCTCGGGTTCAGTAACGCGTAGCCTGCAGTGCAATCGCTCGGGTTCAGTTAGAGCCCAACGCCTCGCTCGGGTTCAGTTAGAGCCAACGCCTCGCACACACGCGCGTACGTGTATGAGAGAAACGCGCATCGCTCGGCCCCCGACCTCCCACCGTAACCGGGAACTCCCCGAAATTTTCCTCGCCCTCACTTCTACCACGGTTTTTTCCGTCATGGACGGCCCAAAGAATGTCATGCAGCTGCGTCTCCGGCCCGCCCAGGATGAAAAGCCCATTTTCTGTCATGATTTTTTTTCATAGAAGTAGGAGCCCACCACATCTATGATGATACCGGGTTTTGCCACAATTATCGTCATAGAAGTGTCATATGTATGACAGAAAAAAAAATTCGTTCGGCCCAAAATGTCACGGATGTGTCTTTTTTTTGTAGTGTAATGCTGCTCCTACTCATATCTCAACATTACTCGACAGCAAATAGGAAGAAGCGCTCATCCAGTTCCTCCATGAGAACTGGGACATCTTTGCATGGAAACCTTCTGACATGCCGGGTGTACCCAGGGGACTGGCTGAGCACCGTTTGCGAGTCGACCCAAAAGTGAAACCAGTCAAAGAGCATCTTCGACAGTCCGCCGTACAGAAGAGAAAGGCAATTGGCGAGGAAGTGGCTCGGCTCTTGGCAGCTGAGTTCATCCGAGAGATGTACTACTCCGAGTGGCTCGCCAATGTTGTCATGGTCCCCAAGAAGGACAACTCACTTCGTATGTGCATTGACTTCAAGCATATCAATCGGGCCTGCCCAAAAGATCATTTCCCTCTCCCCCGCATCGACCAAATCGTCGACTCAACTACGGGGTGTGAGTGTTTGTCTTTTCTGGACGCCTATTCCGGGTATCATCAGATCCGACTGTATGGACCTGATGAGATAAAAACAGCTTTCATCACTCCATTCGGGTGCTTTTGCTATGTCACCATGCCATTCTGTCTTAAGAACGCTGGTGCCACATTTATGAGGATGATTCAAAAGTGCCTGCTCACTCAAATCAGTCGGAATGTGGAAGCATATATGGATGACATTGTGGTCAAGTCGCGTAAAGGTTCCGACCTGCTGGCTGACCTCGCTGAAACCTTTGCCAACCTGAGAAGGTATGATATCAAGCTTAATCCGTCGAAGTGCACATTCGGAGTTCCAGGAGGAAAGTGACTCGGTTTCCTCGTTTCCGAACGAGGGATCGACGCGAACCCAGAGAAAGTTGGGGCTATACTCCGGATGAAACGCCCTGTGCGTGTGCATGACGTTCAGGAGCTTACTGGTTGTTTGGCCGCCTTGAGTCGATTCATCTGTCACCTCGATGAAAAGGCATTGCCTCTTTACCGACTGATGAAGAAATTTGATAAGTTTGAGTGGACTCCTGAAGCTGATACAACGTTTGCAGAGCTCAAAACCCTGCTTTCCACCTAGCTGGTGCTCGCTGCCCCAACCAGCAAAGAGCCTTTACTGCTTTATATTGCAGCCACTGGACAAGTTGTCAGTATAGTACTCACGGTCGAGCGGGAAGAAGAAGGAAAAGCCTATAAAGTTCAGCGCCCAGTGTACTACATTTCTGAAGTCTTGACTCCGTCCAAGCAGAGATATTCGCATCATCAGAAGCTTGTTTATGGAATTTACATGACCACGAAGAAGGTTGCACATTATTTTTCAGATCATTCCATTACAGTCGTCAGCGATGCACCGTTGTCAGAAATTCTGAACAACAGAGATGCAACTGGTCGAGTGGCAAAGTGGGCGATTGAACTCCTTCCATTGGATATCAAGTTTGAGGCAAAGAAAGCTATCAAGTCCCAAGCAATAGGAGATTTCCTCGCCGAGTGGGTTGAGCAGCAACAACCGACTCAGATTCACTCGGAGCATTGGACCATGTTCTTTGACGGATACAAGATGTTGAATGGTTCTAGTGCTGGGGTGGTATTGGTATCCCCCTGAGGAGACAGGCTCAGCTATGTTCTTCAGATTCATTTTGATTCCTCTAACAATGAGGCTGAATACGAAGCACTTCTATACGGGTTGCGTATGGCCATTTCACTCGGCGTCCGTCGCCTAATGGTCTACGGCGATTCAGATTTGGTGGTTATTCAAGTAATGAAGGAGTGGAACGTCACGAGCCCGGCTATGACTGGCTATTGTAATGCAGTGAGAAAGTTAGAGAAGAAGTTTGAGGGGTTAGAGCTCCATCATATACACCGACTGATAAATCAAGCAGCTGATGATTTGGCAAAGATAGGCTCCAAGCGTGAGCCTATTCCCAGTAATGTGTTCTTGGAGTATCTTCACACGCCGTCTGTCCATGAGGATCCCTTCACGGAGGAGCCCCCACAACCTAAGAGCCCTACTGATCCGACTGAAGTTGAAATGCCTGCCGTGGTCGACTTGGTCATGGAAGTTTTGGTCGTCATACCCGATTGGACAGTGCCGTACATTGCACATATTCTTAGGAAAGAGCTCCCAGAGGATGAAGAAGAGGCCCGTCAGATTGTTCGTCGATCTAAAGCTTTCACTGTAATGGGTGGACAACTTTACAGAGAAAGTGTTACCGGAGTCGCTCAGAAGTGCATAACACCCGAAGAAGGTCGAGTGATCCTCAACGACATCCACTCGGGGACCTGTGGTCACCATGCGTCCTCTCGGACCATTGTGGCTAATGCATACCGAGTGGGGTTTTATTGGCCACGAGCAAATGAAATGGCAAAAGACATAGTCGACAAATGTGAAGGTTGCCAGTTCTACTCCAACATGTCTCACAAGCCTGCATTAGCCCTGAAGACCATTCCACTCGTCTGGCATTTCGCTATCTGGGGATTAGATATGGTTGGATCTCTGAGGACTGGCAGGAGTGGCTTCACTCATGTGCTCGTAGCAGTCGACAAGTTCACCAAATGGATTGAAGCCAAGCCTATCAAAAACCTCGAAGCTAGTACTGCTGTCAGCTTCATCAGAGAGTTAACATTCAGATATGGTGTTCCGCACAGCATCATCACAGATAATGGGTCGAACTTCAATTCTGATGAGTTCAAAGCCTTTTGCGCTTCCCAAGGCACTCGGGTCGATTATGCTTCAGTCGCCCATCCCTAGTCGAATGGACAAGCTGAAAGAGCAAACAGATTGATTCTCAAAGGACTGAAACCCCGGTTGATGCGTGACCTCAAGCATGTAGAAGGCGCTTGGGTCGACGAACTTCCATCAGTGCTTTGGGGATTGAGGACAACTCCTAATCGGTCGACTGGTCGAACTCCATTCTTCTTAGTTTATGGGGCTGAAGCTGTACTTCCGAGTGACTTGCGTCATAATGCACCACGAGTCAAACTTTTCTCGAAAGATGAAGTAGGACAGGCTCGGCAAGATGCAGTTGATCTCCTGGAAGAGGAAAGAGAGATGGCCCTGATCCGGTCGACCATTTATCAGCAAGACCTACGTCGATTCCACGCCAGAAACATGAGAGGTCGAGCATTTCAAGAGGGGGACTTGGTTCTTCGAGTGGATCAGCAGCGACCGCACAAGCTCTCTCCTGCTTGGGAAGGCCCCTTCATCATCACCAAAGTGCTCCACAACGGAGCATATCGCCTCTACAATGTCGAGCACAATAAAGACGAGCCACGCGCTTGGAATGCGGAGCTGCTCTGCCCCTTTTATACTTAAGCATTCAGACTGTTGAGATGTAATAAGAAATACCTCCTCGTTTGATTATCAAAGACACCATTTTACAGTCTCCTAAATGTTTGTTGTTCCTTTTTTATGTGTTCTAAATCCCCCAGTGGGTGCCTTAGCTGCGAATCCGCTTCGTCTAAGTTTAAAAAATCCTGCCGAGTGAAGAGCAAGCCTCTCACTCGGAGGCTTAGCTGCGAATCCGTTTCGCCTAAGTTTAAAAAAATCCTGCCGGGTGAAGAGCAAGCCTCTCACTCGGAGGCTTAGCTGCGAATCCATTTCGCCTAAGTTTGAAAAATCCTACCGAGTGGTGAGCAACCCTCTCACTCGGGGGCTTACCTGCAGTCCAGTACTCGCCTAAGTTTAAAAAATCCTACCGAGTGGTGAGCAAGCCTCTCACTCGGGGGCTTAGCTGCAGTCCAGTACTCGCCTAAGTTTAAAAAATCCTACCGAGTGGTGAGCAACCCTCTCACTCGGGGGCTTAGCTGCAGTCCAGTAGTCGCCTAAGTTTAAAAAATCCTGCTGAGTGAAGAGCAAGCCTCTCACTCGGAGGCTTAGCTGTGAATCTGTTTCGCCTAAGTTTCAAATATCCTACCGAGTGGTGAGAAACCCTCTCACTCGGGGGCTTAGCTGCAGTCCAGTACTCGCCTAAGTTTAAAATATCCTACCGAGTGGTGAGCAAGCCTCTCACTCGGGGGCTTAGCTGCAGTCCAGTACTCGCCTAAGTTTAAAAAATCCTAACGAGTGGTGAGCAAGCCTCTCACTCGGGGGCTTAGCTGCAGTCCAGTACTCGCCTAAGTTTAAAAAATCCTACCGAGTGAAGAGCAACCATCTCACTCGGGGGCTTAGCTGCAGTCTAGTACTCACCTAAGTTTAAAAAAAATCCTACCGAGTGAAGAGCAACCCTCTCAGTCGGGGGCTTAGCTGCAGTCCAGTACTCGCCTAAGTATAAAACACATTTTGAGTGAGGACCGATCTTCTCGCTCGGGGACTTGGCCACACGCTCCATCCGGATCCGCAAGGACGACGAGGTGCAGGTCTTCTGCGACCTTCTCCTTGGAGCTGCGCCATCAGTACAATGTACGCTCCATCCTGATCCGCAAGGACGGTTAGGTGCAGGTCGACTGCCACTTTCTCCTCGGAGCTGCATCACAAATACAAAGACTATTCCGAGTGAAGAAACAAGTTCCACTCAAAGGCAAACACCAGCATATTCAGAGATAAACCAAGTTCAGATAAATCCTAAGATTCCAAACCACGGATTAAAGTACTCAGGCATCAGGCCCGAAGGAGTTTAACGATTACAAAATCACTCGGCATTCCGAGGCAAATTTAAGGCAATGCATAAAGTTTGTTCACTCTGCAGGAGGAGGGCTGGCAGGCTCGACAAACTCGTCCAGGTCAATTCCATCAGCAATCCGGGTAGCAGCAGCTATGAAAGTTTCCACGAAAGATTGGAAGTCATGCCTTTTTTGTATTGGCAACCTTGATCGCCGCCAACTTCTCTTCTCGGGTTCCTTGCAATGGACACGAACCAGTGATAGAGCCACGTCAGTGCCGCATCGGGCAGAAGACTTCTTCCATTCCTGCACTCTTCTAGGGACTTCATTGAGTCGAGTCATCAGAGACTCGAGGTCATTTTGGAGCGTCGCCCCTGGCCAGAGTGCTGTGTTGATTCGCGACACTGCAACTTTCAGCCGAGCAAGGTAGTCGACGACGCCAGCGACACGAGATTCCAGTCGGAGCACGTTCATGGTGGCTTCGTCCTTAATAGGAGAGAGGATGGGGTCCAAACTTGTCTCAATTCACCCAGTTTCTTCCTCGAAATTCTGGCAAAATTCTGCACACGCAATACAATGATGAGTCAATAGCTGTATATATCGAGTCGACAACAACAAGTCAGTTGGACAAAGGAAAGCACCTTCAAGCATAATGAACAACTTCTTGGCAAGCCCTCCCAGATAATTCAACAGGTCATATATTTTACGGGCGATGTCTTCCACCTTGTCGGTCAAGGCCCTCTTGTCCTTCTTCAGACGAGTCACTTCCTTGTTTGCTTCATCAAGGGCAGTTTTCAGCTTGGCGTTCTCTTCCTCCAGTTTGCCGACTGAAGCTAGCTTCTGGTCGGCGAGTGCAGTTTTCTCTTCGGCTGCTTTCTGCGCGACCGCAAGGTCCAGATCCTTCTTCGCCAAAGCATGGTTCATTGTTTCTGAAAGAAATGACGCTTGGTTCAGAAAAGGCAAATAACACTCGGTTCAGAAACAAATCAGTCGACATATTTTTTTACCAGCAGCTTCATCCTTGGCCTTCTGCAAGTTCGTCTTGGCCAACTCCAAGTCGAGGTTGAGCTGAGTCTGCTTCTGCTCCAGGTCGGCAAAACAAGCTCCAAGTTCACAAGATTTCTGTGGTCACAAGATGGTGAGTCGACAGATGAAAAGATTAGTTACTTCAAAGCAATAGAGTGATAAATTCAACAAGTTCTAAGACTACTGCCGAATCAAACATCCAACAGTAGCCTTGGGTACTACACCCAGTGGGTGTACTTAGCATGCCCCCACTGGTTCTATTTCCACTCGACATGGTCCATCTAGGCCGAGTGTAAAAAAAGAAGAGGAAAGTTGTTCTCAGACCACAGTCGACTGCCTGCAGTCGACTACGGTCTCGGGGACTACACCCAGCGGGTGCACTCAGCGTGCCCCCACTAGTTCAGGTTCCACTCGACATGATCCGATTCAGACCGAGTGAGAAAATTCTGATTCTCAGACCATAGCTGACTACCTGCAGTCAACTATGGTCTCGGGGACTACACCCACTGGGTGCACTCAGCGTGCCCCCACTGGCTCAAAGACTCAATCGACACAACCTAGTCGACCCTAGAAGCAAAACTATTCAGCAGTAAGTTAAAACACCCAGTGGGTGTACAAATGCAAAAAGCAGACTGATGAAAAGATGCTCAAGGAAAGTTTTCAGGTAGCATATCCTAACAGAACAAGCGACAAGATAGAAGACCAGTCGGTAGTCAACCAACCTGGACGTTGCTCTGGAGAGCTCAGCTGGCATCATAAGCAGCTTGACTGGCCTCCCGAACCACCTTCATCTGCTCCATCATGATACCTGCCTGGCGTCTAGCCTCCTTGGCAGCACCCACTTGGTCCTCTGGGACGTGATGCGCAGTAAAGAGTGAAGATGGATCGGCTGGAGTCTGTGCAGTCGACGCTGAAGGCTGGGCACTCGACAGTGGTACGGCGAAAGTCACAGAAGTCCAATTGGCATCGCCGGTCTCCTGGATCACTGTTGCCGTCACTAGCGTCGACTGAGGCAACTTGCCAGTTGACGTCTTCCTGCTTCTCCTTCCCATAGGCCTCAGCGGCACATCCTCGTCGTCATCTGGAAGATCAATGACATTGGGAGGAGCTGCAAAAGAATCAATCGCCAGAATTCAGTCGACCAACAAAACGGCTAAGAAAGTAAAGACAAGATTGCAAAAGTCATACCTGGGTTGGAAGTGACCGCGTCCCCCATTTCCTCATCACCGTCTCTGTAAGCAGAAGTCCCAGAGGTAGCAGCACTACAAGTTTCAAGATTCACTCGGTTAAATCAAGAAGGGAGTCGACAACACAGGTCCTTGAGCAAAAAATGAGGAAAAGACACTTACGCAGAAGCGACGGGAACATCAATCTTGATCTTGGGCAGGGTCTTCCGAGACTTCGATGCTGCAACTTTGGGCTGCTTTGAAGACTTTTCACTCGGCACAGGGGAAGAGGTCCAAGTGCGCTTGGAAGTCTGTCCAGTCGACAGAGCTACTTTGCCACGGACACTTGCTGGGTCGTGCTTATTCTTGGAACGCCTTTCGTTGCGAGGTCGTGACTCGACTTCTTCGCTGCTGCTCGAGTCCTCGCTTTCGTCCTCCTCTTCTCCTCCATCAGACTGCCAATCCATGCTTTCTCCCCCGCTTTCTTCTCCTTCCTGGTACTGCTCTTGCTCCCCGTTCGGCATTGAGTATGTCTCCGTATAGATCTGCGAAGTAAAAGAGGTGAACAAAGGATGGTCGATTCAGTAAGCAATTGCAAGTTAGAATGAAAAACAGTCGGAAATAAAGAATAGACCTTGTCTGGTTGGTTGTTGGTGTCGAATGGCAAAACTCTTCGGGACCCCCTAAAGTTGTCCTTGCTTCCTGTGATGCCTTGCACCCACTACGCCACCGTCTTCTCGTCGACGTCCTCCGAATGGATCCGAGCGGAATCTTCAATCCCCGAGTACATCCACATCGAGTGATCACGAGCCTGGAGAGGCTGGATACGTCGACTGAGAAATACCTCAAGCAAATCCATACCAGTCACACTCTCATGGATCCGCTGAACTACTCGCTCCATCAACATAGCCACCTCCACCTTCTCTGCTGGAGTCACTTTCAAGGTAGTGTGTTTCTGGACTCGCGCCAAAGAAAAGGGAGGGAGACCAGTCGAATGACCAGGGGTCGACTTGTCTTTGCAATAAAACCAAGTCGACTGCCATCCTCTAACCGAGTCAGGGAGAGTCATCGCGGGAAAAGCGCTCTTCCCCCCGCGTCTGGATGCCTAAGCCCCCGCACATCTAGATCACCTGGGTTTTTTCGTCACTCGGGCTAGCTTTTTTCACAGTCTGCGAGTGGCATGTGAAGATGTGCTTAAACAGACCCCAGTGCGGTCGACAGCCCAGGAAATTCTCACACAGAGAGAAAAAAGCAGCAAGGTAAGTGATAGTGTTGGGAGAGAAATGGTGGAGTTGAGCTCCGAAGTAGTTCAAAAAAGCACGGAAAAAGGGATGTGAGGGCAAAGAAAAACCGCGGTTGACATGGGTGGCGAGCAAGACGCACTCGCCCTCCTAAGGCTGCGGCTCAGTTTCATCCCCCGGGAGCCTCCAGGAACCGTGCTCGATCAACCCGCTCTCGGCCAGATCTCGCAAATCGTCTAGCTCGATTGTGGACTGGACCCAGTCGCCTTGGACCCGGCCGCGCGGCAAGCCGGATCTCGACGACAACCCGCTCCTGCCGGTCTTCTTCCCCTTCCCCTTCGCCGCCCCCTTCTTTGCGCGCTCCAGCGCTGCCATCTTGTCTTTCGCCATCGCAGCAAGAGGCGCTCGGGCGGGATGCGGCGTTGAGAGCGGAAGCGGTGGCGGTGGAGAAGCAGAGGAGGAAGAAGGAAGAATTGAGGCGCACTATGCAGAATTCCCCAATCCAACGCCTTATATGGAGTCATTTCCGAGTGGCTGACCCGTGGGCCCAGGCAATCCTATCAAATCCCGCAACAGTCGCGCGCGTAGTACATGGCGAAAAAGGTGGCGCTGATATCGAGGCACCCCTGCCTATTCCGCCCCGATTACCGCGGCCTCCTCCGTCCCGCGCGCTTCCCAAAATTTTGAATCCTGCAAGATCCGGGAGCAGCAGAGCAGTTCGTCAGGCCGAAGATTTTTTCCATATCAACACTCGAAGCTTAGCAGCAAAGTTCACTCGACAAACTAAGAATGGATCAAGGCAACTGGAAAAGAAGTTGAAGTCATCGCGTTGTTCATTGATCCCAGCAAGACGTTTCCGAAACACAAGAACTGAGTCGGAATTATTTTCAACTCCTTCTCCACTCGAACCCCGAACCATTCAGGGGCTAATGACGACAACATGTACTTAGGGTAGGGTCATAAGGCCTGACCTAGACACCCTCCCCAAGGACATTACCGTAAAGTCAGAAGCATTCGAGGGATAACATCATCCACTCGACCAGAAGCATTCCACTCGGAAGATACAATGTCACTCGACCATAGCATTAGTCACTCGATGACCAGAAGGTCTAAAGCCACTCTGAACAGCAACGGTCGGGCATTTACTTTATAGATTTAATGATCATTCATGTATCTTTATTGTTGGTGTTACCAGTAACACCCCATCTTTATGTACCTTAAACCCTGTGTAACTGAGGGTCGGAGGGGTCTGGCGAACTCTATATAAGCCACCCTCCTCCTCAGGGACAAGGGTTCGCACCCCCTGTAACTCCACACACATAATCCAGTCGCCCGCCTCCGGGCACAGAGACGTAGGGCTGTTACTTCCACCGTGAAGGGCTGAACTCGTAAACCTTGTGTGTACAACTTCACCATAGCTGGGATCTTGCCTCCTCATACCTACCCCCCATTCTACTGTTAGTCTTAGAACCACGACAGGTAGGGAGCGCCCCCACCCTTGTGGGTTCCTCGGGACTCTTCTGGCACATCTCCGATGCTCCGTGGGCTTCTTCTGGTCCAAAAACAATCTCCGTCAAATTTCAGGTCAATTGGACTCCGTTTGGTTTTCCTTTTATGCAATACTCAAAAACAAGGAAAAAACAGAAACTGGCACTGGGCTCTAGGTTAATAGGTTAGTCCCAAAAATCATATAAAAGCATATAAATGCATATAAAACATCCTAGATGGATAATATAATAGCATGGAACAATAAAAAATTATAGATACGTTGGAGACATATTAGCGTCCCCAAGCTTAATTCCTGCTCGTCCTCGAGTAGGTAAATGATAAAAACAGAATTTTTTATGTGGAATGCTACCTAACATATTTATCAATGTAATCTTCTTTATTGTGGCAAGAATATTCAGATCCATAAGATTCAAAACAAAAGTTTAATATTGACATGAAAACAATAATACTTCAAGCATACTAACAAAGCAATCATGTCTTCTCAAAATAACATGGCCAAAGCAAGCTATCCCTACAAAATCATATAGTCTGGCTATGCTCTATCTTCATCACACAAAATATTTCAATCATGCACAACCCCGATGACAAGCCAAGCAATTGTTTCATACTTTTGATGTTCTCAAACTTTTTCAACTTTCACGCAATACATGAGCGTGAGCCATGGACATAGCACTATAGGTGGAATAGAATGGTGGTTGTGGAGAAGACAAAAAGGAGAAGATAGTCTCACACCAACTAAGAGTATCAACGGGCTATGGAGATGCCCATCAATAGATATCAATGTGAGTGAGTAGGGATTTCCATGCAACGGATGCACTAGAGCTATAAGTGTATGAAAGCTCAACAAAAGAGACTAAGTGGGTGTGCATCCAACTCGCTTGCTCACGAAGACCTAGGGCATTTTGAGGAAGCCCATCATTGGAATATACAAGCCAAGTTCTATAATGAAATATTCCCACTAGTATATGAAAGTGACAACATAGGAGACTCTCTATCATGAAGATCATGGTGCTACTTTGAAGCACAAGTGTGGTAAAGGGATAGTAGCATTGCCCCTTCTCTCTTTTTCTCTCATTTTTTTGGGCCTTCCCTTTTTTGGCCTCTTTTTTCTATTTTTTATTTGGGCTTCTTTGGCCTCCTTTATTTATTTATTTCGACCGGAGTCTCATCCCGACTTGTGGGGGAATCATAGTCTCCATCATCCTTTCCTCAGTGGGACAATGCTCTAATAATGATGATCATCACACTTTTATTTACTTACAACACAATACTTAGAACAAAATATGACTCTATGTGAATGCCTCTGGCGGTGTACCAGGATGTGTAATGAATCAGGAGTGACATGTATGAAAATCATGAAACGGTGGCTTTGCCACACATACGATGTCAACTACATGATCATGCATGGCAATATGACAATGATGAAGCGTGTCATAACAAACGAAACGGTGGTAAGTTGCATGGCAATATATCTCGTAATGGCTATGGAAATGCCATATATAATAGGTAGGTATGGTGGCTGTTTTGAGGAAGGTATATGGCGAAAGGTGCGCCGTATTAGAGGCTAGGAATGGTGGAAGGGTGAGAGTGCGTATAATCCATGGACTCAACATTAGTCATAAAGAACTCACATACTTATTGCAAAAATCTATTAGTTATCGAAATGAAGTACTACACGCATGCTCCTAGGGGGGTAGGTTGGTAGGAAAAGACCATCGCTCGTCCCCGACCGCCACTCATGAGGAAGACAATAAATAAATAAATCATGCTCCGACTTCATCACATAACGGTTCACCATACGTGCATGCTACGGGAATCACAAACTTTAACACAAGTATCTCTCAAATTCACAACTACTCAACTAGCATGACTCTAATATCACCATCTTCATATCTCAAAAAAATCATAATGAATCAAACTTCTCATAGTATTCAATGCACTTTATATGAAAGTTTTTATTATACCCATCTTGAATGCCCATCATATTAGGACTAATTTTATAACCAAAGCAAATTACCATGATGTTCTAAAAGACTCTCAAAATAATATAAGTGAAGCATGAGAGTTCATCTATTTCTTCAAAATAAAACCACCGCCAAGCCCTAAAAAGATATAAGTGAAGCACTAGAGCAAATGACAAACTACTCCAAAAGATATAAGTGAAGATCAATGAGTAGTCGAATAATTGTGCAACTATGTGAAGACTCTCTAACATTTAAGAATTTCAGATCTTGGGATATTATTCAAACAACAAGCAAAACAAAATAAAATAAAATGCCGCTCCAAGCAAAACACATATCATGTGGTGAATAAAAATATAGCTCCAAGTAAAGTTACCGATGAACGAAGACGAAAGAGGGGATGCCATCCGGGGCATCCCCAAGCTTAGGCTCTTGGTTGTCCTTGAATATTACCCTGGGGTGCCTTGGGCATGCCCAATCTTAGGCTCTTGCCACTCCTTATTCCATAGTCCATCGAATCTTTACTCAAAACTTGAAAACTTCACAACACAAAACTTAACAGAAAACTCGTTAGCTCCGTTAGTATAAGAAAATAAATCACCACTTAGGTACTGTTGTGAACTCATTCTAAATTCATTTTGGTGTAATATCTACTGTATTCCAACTTCTCTATGGTTCATACCCTCTGATACTGTCGGTGGAAAATGACACCTATGGGATCACAAGAATCCCTACTACGGTTACCGAGTCGCAGGGTTGCGAGAAGAGCAGGATTAGTAATCAGCACAAGGATCGTTTACCCAGGTTCGGGCCGCGAGGATGCGTAAAACCCTAGTCCTGCTTTGGTGGGTGTATTGTGTGTTCTTGAGCCCTTGAACTAGCTATGGAGGCTGAGGAGTTCCAAAGAGCCGAATCCTCCTCCAGTACGCCATGGGCCTCCTTTTATAGTCGAAAGGGGCTGCCACAGTGTCACACAGGAGGTGGAAAGGCGTACAGTGCTACGAGCTTATCGCTCGTATTACAGGACAAGACAAATTTAATGCACCGCTGAGGTGTCCCCTAGCTTTATCGGGGGCGGGAGTGAGGCCCGTCCCGTCCGTCGCCGCTCCTCCTCGCTTCGGCACGCGCCCTGGCCAGCGACGCATGCGGCGCCTGTTGGGGAACGTAGTAATTTCAAAAAAATTCCTACGCACACGCAAGATCATGGTGATGCATAGCAACGAGAGGGGAGAGTGTAGTCCACATACCCTCGTAGACTGAAAGCGAAAGCGTTAACTCAACACGGTTGATGTAGTCGTACGTCTTCACGATCTGACCGATCAAGTACCGAACGTACGGCACCTCCAAGTTCAGCACACGTTCAGCTCGATGACGTTCCTCGAACTCCGATCCAGCCGAGTGTTGAGGGAGAGTTTCGTCAGCACGACGGCGTGGTGACGATGATGATGTTCTACCGACGCAGGGCTTCGCCTAAGCACTGCTACGATATTATCGAGGTGTAATATGGTGGAGGGGGGCACCGCACACGGCTAAAAGATCGTTGATCAATTGTGTCTAGAGGTGCCCCCTGCCCCCGTATATAAAGGATCAAGGGGGGAGGTGGCCGGCCAAGGAGGAGGGCGCGCCAAGGGGGGAGTCCTACTCCCACCGGGAGTAGAACTCCTCCTTTCCTTGTTTGAGTAGGAGAGAAGGAAAGAGGGGGAGAGGGAGAAGGAAAAAGGGGGCTGCACCCCTTGTCCAATTCGGACCAGAGGGGGGTGCGCTCCTCCTTCCTTTTGGCCTCTCTCCTCTATTCCCGTATGGCCCAATAAGGCCCAATACTTCTCCCCGGCGAATTCCCGTAATTCTCCGGTACTCCGATAAATACCCGAATCACTCGGAACCTTTCCGAAGTCCGAATATAGTCGTCCAATATATCGATCTTTACGTCTCGGCCATTTCGAGACTCCTCGTCATGTCCCTGATCTCATCCGGGACTCCGAACTCCTTCGGTACATCAAAACACATAAACTCATAATATAACCTTCATCTAACTTTAAGCGTGCGGATCCTACGGGTTCGAGAACTATGTAGACATGACCGAGACACGTCTCCGGTCAATAACCAATAGCGGAACCTAGATGCTCATATTGGCTCCCACATATTCTACGAAGATCTTTATCGGTCAGACCGCATAACAACATACGATGTTCCCTTTGTCACCGTTATGTTACTTGCCCGAGATTTGATCGTCGGTATCTCAATACCTAGTTCAATCTCGTTACCGGCAAGTCTCTTTACTCGTTCCGTAATACATCACCCCGCAACTAACTCATTAGTTACAATGCTTGCAAGGCTTATAGTGATGTGCATTACTGAGTGGGCCCAGAGATACCTCTCCGACAATTGGAGTGACAAATCGTAATCTTGAAATACGCCAACCCAACAACTACCTTTGGAAGCACCTGTAGAGCACCTTTATAATCACCCAGTTACGTTGTGACGTTTGGTAGCACACAAAGTGTTCCTCCGGTAAACGGGAGTTGCATAATCTCATAGTCATAGGAACATGTATAAGTCATGAAGAAAGCAATAGCAACATACTAAACGATCGAGTGCTATGCTAACGGAATGGGTCAAGTCAATCACATCATTCTCCTAATGATATGATCCCGTTAGTCAAATGACAACTCATGTCTATGGCTAGGAAACATAACCATCTTTGATCAACGAGCTAGTCAAGTAGAGGCATACTAGTGACACTCTGTTTGTCTATGTATTCACACATGTATCAAGTTTTCGGTTAATAAAATTCTAGCATGAATAATAAACATTTATCATGGTATAAGGAAATAAATAATAACTTTATTATTGCCACTAGGGCATATTTCTTTTAGCGCCATGTAGGCAGGCAGGCAGCTGAGGTGGCGCGGTGGTAGGGTCTTCCAGAAGATTTGCATGCCGCCACGCATGTGCTTGCTGATCTGGTCTGGGAGCTGCATGTTGCCACGCAAGTGACAGCCCAACTGGTCGAGCTGGCAGCTGCATGCGAACGGCGGTGGAGACTTGGCTGGTGCGGTCCTGGCAGTGGCCCTGCTGGCGTCCTTGGTGAGGGCCTTGCCGGGTGGCCCAGCAAGGGTCTTGCTGTGGCGCGCTGTCGTCCCCGGCAAGGATCTTGCCGGGGGTCTTGTGGCTCTCCTCGGCAAGGATCTTGCGGAGCACCTTTGTCTTTTAATCCTCATCTGATCTTGAATATTCCTTGGTCTTGACAAAATCTGCATGCCACCATGGAGGTGCCTCCCGAGCCCTAGTTCCGACGTGGTTGGTTGAGTTGGATCCCGTGGGCTCGAGGGTGGCTCACTCCGCTGGTGTGGGCGAGCCGCCCCGGCAAGGGTCTTGCCGGGGGAGCCTACTTCGCCTCCCAGCTTCTTTGTGCTTCTTGGCCTTGGCGTTGCCTTGGCCGTCTTGGGCTTCGGTTTTACCTCGGCTTCGGTTTTACCTCGGTGCGGCCGTGGGCGCGGCTCCGACTATCCATGCACAGGTGAAGGGGTACGAAGGTGCGCCCCTTCTTTTGTACACCGACAGGAGCCCCCGGGCCTGGGCCACACATAAGCGCGGCACGTTGTTGGGTCAGGCCCAAAACGGTGCGCGGGCAGGAGGGGCGGTTTTTACCATTGTAATTTTCCGTCCGCCGTGCTTCCCCATGACCCGCATTGAATGCGCGACGTGGGGGAGTGGCGCGTGACATGGGCGGCATGCGTGGGGCGGTTCCCGCAGGCATGCGTCACATCGCGATACAGGGGCGGCTCGCGCCTTCCCCATGAAGAGGGAGAGGCATAAAGGCGCGACCCATTTACAGAATGGGGTCGGGTCGCGGTCTTCAAGGCGTCCACACCCCACGATCACGGGGTGGGGAGAGGTTGCTTCACCTGTCCCCTCGGTTCTGCACGTTTGCCACGCGTCCTCCATGCACTTGGGGTGGCAAGCGATGGAGACGGGAAACCGGGCCGTCGCTGGTTGGGGCAGCGGGTCGGTCTCGATTCCCTGCGCCTCTGGTGGCTGGATTGGCCGAGCGGGGCGGCCGAGCCACGACCCCGCCCCTTTATAAGGAGAGGGAAGGGGGGATGGCATCCTGCATTCTTCTATCTTCTGTCTCCTCCTGCTTCTGCTTCTTCTTCTCATCCGCCATGGAGAAAGGGAATCCCGGTTCCTCGACGGTGGCGGCGAGGGTCGCCGCTCGACAGCGCGTCCCTGCTCCTCCTGAGCCCTCGATGGTGGAGCCGGCCGCGAGGGGAAGGGGGAGGGGGCGAGGCCATGGGCGAAGCCATGGCAGAGGTCGTGGTGCTCGGGGAAGAGGAGGACGGGGCGGCGCGCCGGCCTCGGCCCCGCCAATGATGCCTTTCTCGACGGAGGGCCACATTGGAGACCAGCCCCGTGAGTTCTTCATCAGGCTGCGCTAGCCTCCGCATCGCCGTCTTCGTCTTCCCACCCCGTTTGCTCGGGTGATGGAGCGTGACCCGCCCCAGACCCTCAGGTTGCACATGAGGGGCTGCAGCAATGGGGGCATGCGGGTCATCGTCGACTTCTCGGCTCCTCGGGTCATGTACCTCCGCCGTGGATGGAAGAAGTTCGCTTGCATCGACAGCCTGACGGCGGGGCTCGTCCTCTACTTCAAATTAATGGAGGACGGCCTGTTCTCCGTCAAGGTCTTTGGGGATCTTGGAACTCGCCTGAAGTGCTGCGTGGAGAGCTCCTCTGACGGAGATTCCGATGATGGAAGCTCTTCCTTTTGCGAAAGTGACGAGGAGGACAGCGGGGTAGATGATGGGGACGAGTCCGACTAGGCGTCAGACGCCCCGCGCCCGGGCGGGTGCGGCAGGAGCAGCATCTGCACCTGGCCGCTCCTCCGGCGGAGTTTTGCTGGGGGAGGGGCCAGCTCCTTGAACTTCTCGGGGCCGTCTCCTTGGGCGTCTGGCGTCGGGAGGCTGCGGAAGAGGAAGAGGGCGGGCGGCAAGGCCGTCAACTCAGAGTACGCGGACACCGACGCCTTCGTCGCGTGTCCGGCGACCTGCCGCCTCGTCTTCCAGCTCCTTTCCCGGCACCGTCATCACCGGCCCATCCTTGGGTAGCCACCGAGGTGTTCTCTTGGTGCTTTCTGCTGCTCGTAGCTCGCCTAGGTGCCCCTTTTTCCCTTTCGCCTTCTTGACCTGCCTCCTGAAGAGTGGGACAAGAAAGGGAATACGGGCATCTCATCTCTTTTTTAGTTTGTAAGCCTTCGGGCCTTTGTTAAATTTAGAACTTGTAATCCCCTTGCTCATGTTTTTCATTCCGTATGAACTGAACCTATGTGGGATGTTTTTAATGAAAAAGGGATGTTTGCCGGGGTTTTCGTTCATGGGTGAACCCCGCGACAAGGAGCGAATCCTTGTTACTATTTAAGATAAACGTTTTTCGCCCGGCAACAGGCCTTGCCGTCCCCCTCACTTCGCTCGACCATTCGCGCGCCCTTGGCGGAGGTAGGGATGAAGTGGGCTCAGGCTCCCCATTCTATCTCCTTGCCGCCATGACTACAACCAAATCCGGACCCAGGAGATAATCCTTAGGTATAGGAAAAAGGGGAGCACAGTAGCCTGGAGATAAAACGAGGTTTCGCATGTCCCAGTTCCGTACCGAAATGCATGACAGAGGATGAGAGACTTATCTGGATCTGCAGCCCCCGGCAACCTTGTCTCGCCGCGGTTGGATCCTTGTACTTGCAGCCCCCGGCAACTCTGGTTCGCCGGGGTCGGGACGCCGGTCCGTTCTCTTTCTTCCAAGTAGCTCAGCAGAAGTGCCCATGTGCCCTGCGAACCAAAGGAGGGCAGAAAAGAACAGAGAGACGCGCACTCGACCTCTAGGCTAGGGGTTAGTCGCCGCTAAGCACTATCAACCCTAACCAAGGAAGAGACTCGACCTAGCATGCATGCTATAACTTAGGGCGCCAGCGCTTCATTTATTTGTGCTCAGGGTCTGCGCCTGGCTTTGTACAAAGGGTTACATGCCTTGCCGGCAAGGCTTGTACAAAAGGTGGCTTGCCGGGGGGCCCGACAAGCCGCGCCTTATGGGTAAAACTTGCGAAGATGCTCGATGTTCCAGGAGTTGCTCACTGGAACAGCATCTTCGGTCTCCAGGCGGATGGCGCCAAGCCTGGTGACTCGTATTACCCGATAAGGGCCTTCCCACTTCGGCGTCAACTTTTTGGAATTCTTGGCCGACTGAACGCGTCGAAGAACAAGGTCGCCTTCCTCAAAGCTTCGGGCATGAACCTTGTGGCTATGGCAGCGGTGCAAGGCTTGCTGGTAGCGTGCTACTCTCACAGCGGCCCGAAGACGATCTTCCTCAAGGAGTGTCGCGTCATCTTGCCGCAACTGCTCTTGCTGAAGCTCATCATAAGCGAGCACTCGAGGTGACCTGTATATGAGTTCCGTGGGGAGAACTGCCTCCGCCCCATATACTAGGGCAAAGGGTGTCTGACCGGTGGCTCGATTTGGCGTCATCCCGATCGACCAAAGAACCGCCGGCAACTCATCAATCTAGCGCCTTCCGCTCTTATGCAGCCTGTCAAAGGTCTTCGTTCTCAGGCCTCGCAACACTTCAGCATTCGCCCTCTCTGCTTGGCCGTTGCTCCGGGGGTGTGCCACGGAAGCAAAACAGACCTTGCTGCCAAGGTCTTGAACGTACTGCATGAAGGTGTGGCTTGTGAACTGCGTGCCGTTGTCGGTGATGACTCTGTTTGGCACACCAAAACGGCAGACTAGTCCTTTGAAGAAATTGACGGCTGACTGTGCTGTCACCTTCCTCACTGGTTCCACCTCTGGCCACTTTGTGAACTTGTCGATTGCAATGTACAAGTACTCTAAGCCCCCGACAGCACGGGGGAAAGGGCCCAGTATGTCGAGCCCCCAGACCGAGAATGGCTAGGAGAGAGGGATCGTTTGAAGGGCTTGAGCTGGTTGATGAAGCTTCTTTGAATGGAATTGACATGCTTCACACTTGGTTACTAGTGTCGTCGCATCCTGGAGGGCGGAGCGCCAGAAGAAACCTTGCCGGAACGCCTTGCCGGTGAGGGCCCTCGACCCTATGTGGGAGCCACATATGCCTCCATGTATCTCTGGCAACAGCTCCAGTCCTTCCTCCCGGGGGATGCACTTCAATTTCACACCGTTCGGGCTTCTCCTGTACAGGACGTCATCGACGAACTGGTACAGGGCAGACCGACGGGCTACTTTTTCCGCTTCTTCCTGCTCCTCAGGAAGTTCCCCTGTTTGGAGGAATCGGACAGTATGCTGCGCCCACACCGGAGCCTAGGGCTCGACGGCAAGGACCAAAGGCATTTCCTCTGCCATGGGAGCGGCTGTCTCCACGGCCAGGGCTTGACGCCCAGCCGGAGCTAGTTGCTCTTTGGCAGGCTCAGCGTCCATGGCAGCATCCTTGCCGGCAGCCCCAGGGGGCTCGGCGGGAAAGTACTTGCCGGGACCTGATTTCCTCCGCTTGTTCCGCCCCGTTGACGGTTCGACGGATGGCTGAGTTAACCAGAGCAAAAAGGTACCTAGTTCCAAAGGTAGCTTGAATGCAGCACGCTTCGACAAGTAATCAGCGATGTCGTTCTCCGTTCGGGGAACGTGCTCCGCTTGGATACCGTCAAAGCGCTCCTCCAGCTTCCTCACTTCATCTACGTAGGCCTCCACCAATGGGCTCTGGTAATCCTTGTTGACATGTCTGACGACAAGCTGCGAGTCACCCCTAACGATGAGCCTCTTCACCCCGAGGTCTGCCGCGATCCTGAGACCGGCAAGCAGCCCCTCGTACTCAGCAGTGTTGTTTGTGGACATCTCCCTGGGAAAGTGCATCTGGATCACGTACTTGAGGTGCTCTCCGGTGGGTGCGACAAGCAGCACACCGGCACCGGCGCCTTGCAGCGAGAAAGCCCCGTCAAAGTACATGATCCAGCCGCGGTCCGCTTCCTTGCCGGGGAGAGGGTCTCTTGGATTTCTTCATCAGGTGTTGAGGTCCATTCCGCGATGAACTCTGCCAAGATTCTGCTCTGGATTGTTGAGGTACTTTCAAACTTCAACCCAAAGCTCAACAACTCCAAGGCCCATTCCACAATCCTTCTGGTTGCATCTGGGTTGTGCAGTATCCGTTGTAACGGGAGGTGGGTGATGACAGTGATCTCGCGGGCTTGGAAGTAATGACGCAGCTTCCTCGAGGCCATTAGGAGGCCGAAGAGCAATTTCTGCACACCGGAGTACCTCGACCTAGCCCCCTGCAAGAGGGAGCTATTAAAGTAAACTGGGTGCTGCATCATCTTCTTCTTCTTCACCACTTCGCTTGACTGTGCGGGCATTGCCCTGATGGCGTCAGACTCTGCCGGGGGCCTTGCCTTGCCGGCACTAGGTCCTGTTGGGGGAATCTTTGGCTTGCTGTCCGCTGGCTCTGCCATCGCCACTGCCTCCTCGTCAACCTCCCTCTGTGCCACCAGTGCGGCGCTAACCACATGATTCGTTGCCGCTAGATACAGTAGCAACGGTTCTTGTGGTTTAGGCGCAACCAGTATTGGCGTGGAGGAAAGGTACTTCTTCAGATCCCGCAACGCCGCTTTGGCTTCTAGGGTCCACTCCATCGGGCCTGCATTCTTCAAGATTTTGAAAAAGGGAAGGGCGCGCTCGGCGGACATGGAGATGAATCGGCTCATGGCGGCGACGCAGCCGGTGAGCCAACGCACATCCTTGATCCACTTGGGCGCCTCAATCTGTTCAATAGCTTTGATTTTGTCTGGGTTTGCCTTGATCCCGCGCTGCGACACAAAGAATTCGAGAAGCTTGCCAGACGGAACGCCAAAGACACACTTCTCAGGGTTCAGCTTAAGGTTGATCTTGCATAGGTTGGCAAATGTCTCTTCCAGATCTTGCACAAGAGTTGCCCCGTCCTTGGTTTTGACCACTATGCCATCCATGTATGCTTCCATATTTCTGTGGAGCTGGGGTTCAAAACCAATTTGGACTGCTCTTGCAAACGTCGAGCCAGCACTCTTCAACCCGAAAGGCATCCGTAAAAAGCAATACGTACCACATGGGGTGATGAATGATGTCTTCTCTTCATCTTCTCTTGTCATGAAGATTTGATTTGGTGGTAGCCCGAGTAGGCGTCGAGGAATGACAGCAGATCACACCCGGCCATGGAGTCGACAATCTGGTCGATGCGCGGTGATACGTCTCCGTCGTATCTACTTTTCCAAACACTTTTGCCCTTGTCTTGGACTCTAACTTGCATGATTTGAATGGAACTAACCCGGACTGACGCTGTTTTCAGCAGACTTTCCATGGTGTTATTTATGTTCAGAAACTATAGTTCTCAGAATGACCTGAAACTCCACGGAACATATTTTTGGAAAATATTAAAAATACTGGAAGAAGAATCCACGTCAGGGGGGCCTCCACCTGTCGACGCGGGTGGGGGGCGCGCCTGCCCCCCTGGGCGCACCCCCTGCCTCGTGGGCCCCCTGTTGCTGCACCGACCTCAACTCCAATTCCATATATTCGTGTGCGGGCAGAAAAAAATTCAAAGAGAAGGATTCATCGCGTTTTACGATACGAAGCTGCCGCCAAGCCCTAAAACCTCTCGAGAGGGCTGATCTGGAGTCCGTTCGGGGCTCCGGAGAGGGGAATACGTCGCCGTCGTCATCATCAACCATCCTCCATCACCAATTTCATGATGCTCACCGCCGTGCGTGAGTAATTCCATCGTAGGCTTGTTGGACGGTGATGGATTGGATGAGATTTATCATGTAATCGAGTTAGATTTGTTAGGGTTTGATCCCTAGTATCCACTATGTT
This sequence comes from Triticum aestivum, assembly GCF_018294505.1. Classification (NCBI taxonomy): domain Eukaryota; kingdom Viridiplantae; phylum Streptophyta; class Magnoliopsida; order Poales; family Poaceae; genus Triticum; species Triticum aestivum. Next base: position 106,077,491 of record NC_057802.1, read on the forward strand.
CTGAGATTGATGTTGCTATGACTTTGCTATGCTTAATGCCTGTCACTAGGGCCCGAGTGCCATGATTTCAGATCTGAACCTATCATGTTTTCATGAATATATGTGAGTTCTTGATCCTATCTTGCAAGTCGATAGTCACCTACTATGTGTTATGATCCGGCAACCCCGAAGTGACAATAATCGGGACCACTCCCGGTGATGACCATAGTTTGAGGAGTTCATGTATTCCCTATGTGTTAATGCTTTGGTCTGGTACTCTATTAAAAGGAGGCCTTAATATCCCTTAGTTTCCATTAGGACCCCGCTGCCATGGGAGGGTAGGACAAAAGATGTCATGCAAGTTCTTTTCCATAAGCACGTATGACTATATCCGGTATACATGCCTACATTATATTGATGAATTGGAGCTTGTTTTGTGTCACCCTATGTTATGACCGTTACATGATGAACCACATCCGGCATAATTCTCCATCACCGATCCAATGCCTACGAGCTTTTCATATACTGTCCTTCGCTTATTTACTTTTCCGTTGCTACTGTTACAATCACTACAAAACCCAAAAATATTACTTTTGCTATCGTTACTGCTACTTCCATATTACTTTGCTACTAAATGCTTTGCTGCAGATACTAAGTTATCCAAGTGTGGTTGAATTGAAAACTCAACTGCTAATACTTGAGAATATTCTTTGGCTCCCCTTGTGTCGAATCAAGAAATTTGGGTTGAATACTCTACCCTCGAAAACTGTTGCGATCCCCTATACTTGTGGGTTATCAAGACTATTTTCTGGCGCCATTGCCGGTGAGCATAGCTCTATTCTTTGAGTCACTTGGGATTTATATCTGGTGGTCACTATGAGGAACTTGAAAGACGAGTGAACAAAAATTTATCCCTCAACTACGAGGGGAGGTAAGGAACTGCCATCTAGCTCTGCACTTGATTCACCTTCTGTTTTGAGTAAGCTTGCGACACCTAAACCCACTTCTGCTATTAATTCTGATATGTCGCATGTTATTGATGATGCCACTTCTGCTATGCATGATACTTATGATGAAACTACTTCTATGCTTGATACTACTGTGCCACTTGGTGAATTTCTTGATGAACAACTTGCTAGGGCTAGAGAGAATGAAATTATTGAAACTGATAATATTGATGATAGTGATGATGACGACTCTCCCCCTAATAAATATGAATTGCCTGTTGTGCCTGAGGGCTATGTTATGGATGAAGAAACTAAAAGAGACTTTCTTGCTTGCAATGATAGAAGTGATCTTAAGAAATTATTAGCTAAGCTTAAACAAAAATCTCTGAATGCTAGAATGAAATATGATCCTACTTATGCTACTTCACCTATCTTGTTACTGATAAGGATTATGAATTCTCTATTGATCCTAATATAATTACTTTGGTTGAATCTGATCCTTTCTATGGCTATGAATCTCAAACTGTTGTGGCAGACCTTACTAAATTAAATGATACAGCCACCCTGTTCACTAATGATGAGAGAACCCGCTACTTTTATATCCTTAAAATATTTCCGTTCTCATTAAAGGGTGATGCTAAGATATGGTTTAATTCTCTTGATCCTGGTTGTGTGCGTAGGCCCCATGATATGATTTATTACTTCTCTGCTAAATATTTCCCTGCTCATAAGAAACAAGCTGCTCTAAGGGATATATATAATTTTGTGCAAATTGAAGAAGAGAGTCTCCCACAAGCTTGGGGGAGGCTTCTCCAATTACTTAATGCTTTTCCTGATCATCCTCTTAAGAAAAATGAAATACTTGATATCTTTTATAATGGACTAACTGATGCTTCCAGAGATTACCTGGATAGTTGTGCTGGTTCTGTTTTCAGGGAAAGAACACCGGATGACGCTGAAATTCTATTGAATAATATGTTGACCAATGAAAATAATTGGACACTTCCTGAGCCAATTCCTGAGCCTATTCCTAAGCCAACTCCGAAGAAAAGAGGTGTACTATTTCTCAGTCCTGAAGATATGCAATAGGCAAAGAAATCTATGAAAGAAAAATGCATTAAAGTTGAAGATGTTAAGAATTTACCTCCTATTGAAGAAATACATGGTCTTAATTTACCGCCCGTCAAAGAAATATAAGATCTTAATTCATCACCTATTGAAGAAACTCATGGTCTTGATAACCCGACACAGGTAGTAAAGGTAAATTCTCTCTATAGATATGATAAAGCTGAAATCCCTCCTACTAAGTTTGCTAGCCAATGTTTGGATGAGTTTGATAATTTTATGGTTAAGCAAGAAGATTTTAATGCTTATTTTGGTAGACAATTGAAACAAAATGCTTATATGATTGAACACTTGGGTGATTATATGTCTAGAGTTAAAAGTGAACTTAAACTCATTAGTAAAAATGCTTCTATGGTTACCACTCAAGTAGAACAAGTACTTAAAGCTCAAAATTATTTGCGCGATGAATTAAATAGTAAGAATAATAATTATGCTGTTAGAGTGGCTACTAGAACTGGTAAAATGACTCAGGAACCTTTGTATCCTGAAGGCCATCCTAAGAGAATTGAGCAAGATTCTCAGAGAAATAATATTGATGACCTAGTCCTTCTAAAAAGAAGAAAATGAAAAATGATAGGACTTTGCATGCTTCTAGTGAACCTATTGCTGACACACCTGAGAATCCCAATGATATTTCTATTTCTGATGCTGAAACACAATCTGGTAATGAACATGAACCTAGTGATAATATTAATGATGATGTTCATGTTGATGCTCAACCTAGCAATGACCATGATGTAGAAATTGAACCTGTTGTTGATCTTGATAACCCACAATCAAAGAATCAACGTTATGATAAGAGAGACTTTGTTGCTAGGAAACACGGTAAAGAAAGGGAACCATGGGTGCAGAAACCCATGCCTTTTCCTCCCTAACCATCCAAGGAAAAGGATGATGAGGATTTTGAGCGCTTTGCTGAAATGATTAGACCTATCTTCCTGCGTATGCGATTAACTGATATGCTCAAAATGAATCCTTATGCTAAATATATGAAAGAAATTGTCACAAATAAAAGAAAGATACCTGAAGCTGAAATTTCCACCATGCTTGCTAATTATACTTTGAAGGGTGGAATACCTAAGAAACTTGGAGATCCAGGAGTACCCACTATACCATGCTCCATTAAAAGAAACTATGTTAAAACTGCTTTATGTGATCTTGGAGTCGGTGTTAGTGTTATGCCTCTCTCTTTATATTGTAGACTTGATCTGAATAAGTTGACACCTACTGAAATATCTTTGCAATTGGTTGATAAATCAACTGCTATACCTGTCGGTATTTGTGAGGATGTGCCTGTTGTAGTTGCAAACGTTACTATTTTAACGGACTTTGTTATTCTTGATATTCCCGAGGACGATAGTATGTCTATTATTCTTGGAAGACCCTTTTTGAATACTGCAGGGGCTGCTATTGATTGCAACAAAGGCAATGTCACTTTTCATGTTAATGGTAATGAGCATACGGTACACTTTTCGAGGAAACGACCTCAAGATCATAGTATAAACTCTATTGGAAAAATTCCGTCGATTATTTTTGGAGGTTTTGAATTTCCTCTTCCTACTGTCAAAATGAGATATGATATTCTTATTATTGGGGATGTGCATATCCCCGTTGAGGTAACATAGTGTTATTCGAAATTTCTCCGGTTCCGTGTTATTCGGAATGTCACTATTAGGAAAAGGGCTATAGATAATATGGACACTAATGGCGCGCCACACATGTGGTGCGCCACTACTATATACTAATGGCGCACCATGTGTTGGTATGCCATTAGTGTCCACATACTAATGGCGCACCACATCCACGGTGCGCCACTACTAACAATTTTTTTTCAGAACTAGTAATGGCGCACCAGGGTATAGTGCGCCATTACTAGTTTAACTAGTAATGGCACACCACACCCTCGGTGCGCCACTACTAACATTTTTTTTCAAAACTAGTAATGGCGCACCGAGGGGACAGTGCGCCATTACTAGTTTTAACTAGTAATGGCGCACCACACCCTCGGTGCGCCACTACTAACAAATTTTTTTTATTTTTTTTCAAAGTTAGTAATGGCGCACCGTGGGTGTGGTGCGCCATTACTAGTTTAACTAGTAATGGCGCACCACACCCACGGTGCGCCATTACTAACTTTGCCCAAAAATTCCACCGAATGCACCCCCAGCGGACCGCCTTTTCAGTTTTAGAAAAAATAAAAGAAAATGATGGAAATGTCAAAAAATAAAATAAATTAAGTTTCCCACGTGATATGTGGTCTAGTTGTTGGGAAAATTTACAAATATGAATTTCGACTTTATTTGCAAAATCTCCCTGGAATTTGTAAAATGGGCATAACTTTTGCATACGAACTCGGATTAAAAAGTTTTTTATATGAAAAATCATCTACTCGAAACATTACATACGATTTGAATCAGGGGAACATTGTTCAACATCTTCAAAATCCCCAAAAACCTAACAGAATGAAAGATACGGGGCTTTTAAGATCTAGAGGGGGGAAATGAAAAAATATTCAAACTTACTAGTGGCGCACCATTTGCTAGGTGCGCCACTAGTAACAGAAAAAAATTGGTTTCAAAAAATCTTTTTTTTGGAATTTTTTTTCAAAATATGATACGTAATATGACCGGGAAGTTTGAAATATTTTTTCAAAATTTCATCACACTCATGAACATGAACAAAGTCCTAGACATCAACAAGGTTTAATAGGATTGATATGATAGATATATCAACAAGTGCCTGTGAAGTGAGCTGGTGCTGGGGTTGGATAGAACTGTGAAATTAAGCGTGCTCTGGCTGGAGTAGTGTGAGGATAGGTGACCTTCCGGGAAGTTTGACCACGGAGTGCGATTTGACTTGAGATTAAGCATATTGGCTTGAGATTAAGCCATAGTGACCCGAGTTTAAGAAAAAAAACGGAAAAAAATTGTGAATTTTTAAAAAAAAATTGAAAAAAAAATTCTGAAAAAATTTAAAAAAAATTGTTAGTAATGGCGCACTTCTATGTGGTGCGCCATTACTAAGTCAGATAGTAATGGCGCATCGTGGGATATACTAATGGCGCACGGCGCACCTGTGGTGCGCCATTAGTAAAAAATTCTAATGGCGTGATGCTAGTGGCGCACCTGTAGTGCGCCATTAGTAGCCAAAACAGGTGCGCCACTAGGAGGCCTTTTCCTAGTAGTGTGTGTTTGTTAACAAGACTTGATCAACCTTGTTAGTGGATTCCTTTTGATGAGCATGAGATGGATGAAGTTAGAAGGCACAACCTTCTGTACCCTCCTTTTACTTTCTGTTATTTACTTGAAATAAAGTAAAAGTAGTATTTTTCTGTCTGTTTTCTGAATTATCCATGCAATATGAAAATACACCGAAATAAAAGTTCTCCAAATGCCCTACCAATTTAATATGATTTTTTCTGAAATATTTGAGAATATGTGGCACTTAGAACACAACAGGGGGAGCAAGCACCTGGCCACGAGGGTCCAGGGAGCGCCCACCCGTACAGGGCGCGCCCCCTGCCTCGTGGGCCCATGGTGGCTCCCCTCCACTTATTCCTGCACCCACACACTTCTTCTTCCTCCCAAAAAAATCACCATCCAGCTCAAGAACGAGTTCTAGCTCATTTTGCTGCGATTTTCGATCTCCTTGCTCAAAGCACCTCTCACAAAACTGCTTTGGGGGATTGTTCCTTGGTATGTGACTCCTCCATTGGTCCAATTAGTTTTTGTTCTAGTGCTTTATTCATTGCAAATTTGTGCTGCCTAGGTGACCATGTTCTTGAGCTTGCATGTCAAATTTATATGGTTCCAGGTAGTTCTAATGCATGATATAGGCTCTAGGCACTTGTAGGAGTAGTTGCTATCATTTTGTTGAGTTTGGTTCAATTTTATTTGAAGTTACTAAAAATTTCAGAAATTTTTCAGAGGAAGAAATATGTTTAGGAAAATGTACCAAGGTGGCCCTTCAAGGAAGCAAGGACCCAGGCTCCCAATGCGCGATGTCGATGATGAGCCACCAAGGAACGCTCCAATGCGGCCTTGTGAATGGCCTTCAAAAAACTTTATGGATCGAGCGGGAATCGAGGAATAATTTAACGCATATTTGCGTAACGCTGATCTTGTGAGCTTCGAGGCAGAAAAGTGCCGTCAGTACCACTATCTCACTAGTTCCTTTATGAGGAGGTTTGAATTTTCATCTTCACGCAATTCTCAAACTGTCCTGTTTGATCTTTATGAAAATTCTTATACCATGGACTTAGAGGATTTTACCACTGCTTGCAAGCTTCCACAATGGGGTAGTACTAGTGAACCTCGCAAATCTGAATTTAGAGATTTTCTTTCTAGTACAACTGTGGGGGAATCTAGAGATATAGCACAAGCTACCATAGGGAGCATTCATTTTCCTGCTATACATTATTTTGCTCTCTTCATAGGTAGGTGCATAAATGGTAAGGATGAAGCATGTCACATGTGTGTCCCTGACCTCAGTATTCTTAGGAGTGTTGTGTTAGGAGATAAATCTTATAATTTGGGATCCATTGTTGCACGTAGGTTGCATCATAATAGAATTAATGGAGATTTCTTTGGAGGAATTTATGCAACCCGTCTAGCTAATTTTCTTGAGGTACCTATACGTGAGTATGATATTGAATTGCCTCCTACTTATCTAGAGTTTAATGCTATGGTTCACCATCAGGTTGTCGAGAGGAATGCACCACCTCTCCAGTACCGACTAATCTTTGACAGGCGTCATGCTGTCAATATTGTTCTCCCTGCCCCTACTCTCTTTGACTTTCAGGCAAGGGGGAGATATTTCATAACCAGGGAGGAGGCCAATGAGTACGAAAGGAGGACGAGGGCAGCTCGCCTCCAAGCTACAGCCCACGATGCAATAGCCGCTGCATCTCAGTACAACCCCAACTATAATTATGGATATCCGCCAAGCCATCCGTGGCAATAAACCAACTTAGGCCAAAAGCCTAAGCTTGGGGGAGTACGTATTTCTCACCGACATTACATTCATGTCCACACATTCATTGCTAGTTGTCGGTGCTCATACTCTTTCAATGTAATATCCATGCTAGTTTATTTTCTTTTTCCTGTTTTCTTCTTGTGTGTTTTAAAAACCTTAAGAAAACAAAAAAAATTAGTTGTAGCTTTTAGCTAGTTTACTTTCTTGCTGTAGTAGTAATAATTAAAAAGAAAACCCAAAAAGATTTCCCGTTCTTCTTTTGCTTGTTGGGAGCTTTCCCGTGTAAATAGTTTTATTTCTTTTCTTTTCTTTGGGGTTCGATAGGAGAAGACCATAATGAAATTGTTGAAGTGCCTCTTATATGCATTATTATTGATTTAACCAAGAGCCCATATTGCCTTGTCTTCTCCTGTTTATTGAATGCCTGCAGATTCCAGCTTAGTCCAATGCACGTGCACTATTATTTTTATTCACATCGTTCGGTCGTGCAAGTGAAAGGCAATTATGACAATATATGATGAATTGATTGAGATGGGAGAAGCCGGTATGAACTCGACCTCTCTTGTTTTCGTAAATATGATTAGTTCATCGTTCCTGATTTAGCCTATTATGAATAAACATGTTTGCAATGACAATTAGAGATTATAGTTACTTATGCCATGCTTAATTAGCTAGGAGTATATAATGGTTACCTTGCGTGCCAACATGCTATTAAAATGGTTGTGATGTGGTCTGATAGAGAGGTATCCTCCTTTGAATGATTTAATTGACTTGACTTGGCACATGTTCACACATGTAGTTGAAACAAATCAACATAGCCTTCACGATATTTATGTTCATGATGGATTATATCCTACTCATGCTTACACTCAATGTTCATTAATTTTAATGCATGTTCATGACTGTTGTCGCTCTCTAGTCGGTCGCTTCCTAGTCTTTTTCCAGCCTTCACTTGTACTAAGCGGGAATACTGCTTGTGCATCCAATCCCTTAAACCCCAAATTTATGCCATATGAGTCCACCATACCTTCCTATATGCGTTACCTACCTGCCGTTCCAAGTAAATTTGTATGTGCCGAACTCTAAATCTTCAAATGAAATTCTGTTTTGTATGCTCGAATAGCTCATGTATCAACTAGGGCTGTCCGTATCTTCCATGTTAGGTGGGTTATTCTCAAGAGGAGTGGACTCCGCTCGTCATTCACGAGAAAATGGCTGGTCACCGGGATACCCAGTCCCATGCTTTATGCAAATTAAATCAAAATAATTGCAAACAAAACTCCCCCCGGGACTGTTGTTAGTTGGAGGCACTCGTTGTTTCAAGCAAGCCATGGCTTGATGCTTGTTGGTGGAGGGGGAGTATAAACTTTACCATTCTGTTTGGGAACCGCCTATAATGTGTGTAGCATGGAAGATATCGCCATCTCTTGGTTGTTATGTTGACAATGGAAGTATGCCGCTCAAAATATTATTTATCTCTATTTCAAAATCGAGCTCTGGCACCTCTACAAATCCCTACTTCCCTCTGCGAAGGGCCTATCTATTTACTTTTATGTTGAGTCATCACCCTCTTATCATAAGCACCAGCTGGAGAGCACTGCTGTCATTTGCATCCATTACTATTAATTTATATTGGGTATGACTATGACTGGATCTGTTTTACCATGAATTACAATGTTTAGTCAGTCCTTGATCTTTAAAGGTACTCTGCATTTATGTTTTGCGGTCTCAGAAAGGGCTAGAGAGATACCATCTTGTTATATCATATTATGATTGTTTTGAGAAAGTGTTGTCATCTGAGATTTATTATTATTGCTCGCTAGTTGATTATGCCATTGATATGAGTAAACATGAGACCTAAGTGTTATTGTGAATATGGTTAGTTATAATCTTTGCTGAAAACTTGAATGCTGGCTTTACATATTTACAACAACAAGTGCAAACAGAGTTTGTAAAAGTTTTTCTTTATCACTTTCAGTTTATCAACTGAATTGCTTGAGGACAAGCAAAGGTTTAAGCTTGGGGGAGTTGCTACGTCTCCGTCGTATATACTTTTCCAAACACTTTTGCCCTTGTTTTGGACTCTAACTTGCATGATTTGAATGGAACTAACCCGGACTGACGCTGTTTTCAGCAGACTTTCCATGGTATTATTTATGTGCAGAAACAAAAGTTCTTGGAATGACCTGAAACTCAACGGAACCTATTTTTGGAAAATATTAAAAATACTGGAAGAAGAATCCACGTCAGGGGGGCCTCCACCTGTCCACGAGGGTGGGGGGCGCGCCCCCTGCCTCGTGGGCCCCCTGTTGCTCCACAAACCTCAACTCCAATTCCATATATTCGTGTTCGGGGAGAAAAAAATCAGAGAGAAGGATTCATCGTGTTTTACGATACGGAGCCGCCGCCAAGCCCTAAAACCTCTCGGGAGGGCTGATATGGAGTCCGTTCGGGGCTCCGGAGAGGGGAATCCGTCACCGTCATCATCATAAACCATCCTTCATCACCAATTTCATGATGCTCACCGCCGTGCGTGAGTAATTCCATCATAGGCTTGCTGGACGGTGATGGATTGGATGAGATTTATCATGTAATCGAGTTAGATTTTTTAGGGTTTGATCCCTAGGATCCACTATGTTCTGAGATTGATGTTGCTATTACTTTGTTATGCTTAATGCTTGTCACTAGGGCCCGAGTGCCATGATTTCAGATCTGAACCTATTATGTTTTCATGAATATATGTGAGTTCTTGATCCTATCTTGTAAGTCTATAGTCACCTACTATGTGTTATGATCCGGCAACCCCGAAGTGACAATAATCGGGACGACTCCCGGTGATGACCATAGTTTGAGGAGTTCATGTATTCACTATGTGTTAATGCTTTGGTCCGGTACTCTATTAAAAGGAGGCCTTAATATCCCTTAGTTTCCATTAGGACCCCGCTGCCATGGGAGGGTAGGACAAAAGTTGTCATGCAAGTTCTTTTCCATAAGCACGTATGACTATATCCGGTATACATGCCTACATTACATTGATGAATTGGAGCTAGTTTTGTCTCACCCTATGTTATGATTGTTACATGATGAACCACATCCGGCATAATTCTCCATCACCGATCCAATGCCTACGAGCTTTTCACATACTGTCCTTCGCTTATTTACTTTTCCGTTGCTACTGTTACAATCACTACAAAACCCAAAAATATTACTTTTGCTATCGTTACCGTTACTTCCATATTACTTTGCTACTAAATACTTTGCTGCAGATACTAAGTTATCCAGGTGTGGTTGAATTGACAACTCAACTGCTAATACTTGAGAATATTCTTTGGCTCCCCTTGTGTCAAATCAATAAATTTGGGTTGAATACTCTCCCCTCAAAATCTGTTGCGATCCCCTATACTTGTGGGTTATCACGTGGCAACGGGAAGGGGTCCTTAGGACAAGCTTTATTGATATCTGTGTAGTCAATACACAGCATCCACTTCCCATTTGCCTTGCGCACCACTACCGGATTGGCCAACCACGTCGGATGGAGCTCTCCTCTTACCAAACCTGCCGCTTCCAACTTCCTGATCTCCTTTGTGATGAACTCCTGCCTCTCCAGAGCCTGCTTTCTGACCTTCTGCTTGACGGGCCGTGCATGAGGGCAGACAGCTAGGTGGTGCTCAATCACCTCCCTGGGAACACCGGGGATGTCGGATGCTTGCCACGCAAACACGTCGACATTCGCCCGCAGGAAGGTCACGAGCGCGCCTTCCTATTTGTTGTCCAGGGGTGGAGCCTATGGTGAAGGCCCCTGCCGTGCCATCCTCTCTGACGGACACCTTCTTAGTCTGCGGTGGCTCGGCTCTGGATTTCTTGCTCTTGCCGGTAGAGCTCTCTGGCACGTCCTCGACAGTAGCGCAACACTCCGAGGAGGTCCGCTTGCCGGAGTGGGTGCGAGAGGTCTTACCGGGCTTCTTCTTCCCTCTCGGGCCTTCAGCGGCAGGAGCGAGTGCCTTGACGGCAGCTGCTGCAACTGCTTCCTGGTAGAGTTGGTCAGCGCAAATCAGCGCGTCCTTCTTGTCGGAGGGGACGAAGATGATGGTCAACGGCTCGGGCATCTTTAGCATGTTGTAGGCGTAGTGCGACGCCGCCATGAACTTGGCCAGTGCTGGGCGGTCGAGGATCCCGTTGTAGGGCAAGGGGATCTCGGCCACGTCGAAGATGATCCTCTCCGTCCTGTGGTTCAACTCCCCTCCAAACGTCACGGACAGCGTGACCTTCCCCTTCGGCTGGCTCCTCCCCGGAGACCCCTTGAAACGTGCCCGTTTCCTCGAGGTCTCCATCAGGGATTTGCAGCATTTTGATCATGACGGGCGAGATCAAGTTCAGGCCGGCCCCGCCGTCGACCAACATCTTGTTCACCTTGAGGTTGCGTATTGTTGGCGAGACCAACAACGGCAAACACCCGACCGCGGTTGTGCGGTCAGGGTTGTCCTCGGCGTCAAAGATGAGGGGCATGCTGGACCACTTCAACGGCTTCTGAGCATCGAAAGACGGCTCCGCTGCTGTAATCTCACACGCCCACTGCTTGAGCTGGCGGTGAGAAGTATGCAGCGAGGCACCACCGTTGTCGCACATGGCCTCTGTAGCCTTCTGGAACTCTTGCTCGCCGGACTCGTCGTCCTCGTCATGATCATCGTCTTCTTGCTTCTTGTCACGGCCCCGGGCGGGCCTCTCTTGCTGGCTGTCCTTGTCATGGCGGCCTCCCTGGTTGCCACGCTTCTTGCCGGATCCCTCGGCACCGTCCTGGCCCTTCTCCTTGTCCCACCTCTCATACTCGGCCTTTTGCTTTTCAGCAAGCAGCACGACTTGCCGGCAGTTCTGGAGGTCGTGGCCCTTGGTGCGGTGGATTTTGCAGTACTGCTTGCCGGAGCCCCCTGGCTTGTCGGCAGCCGCTAAGGCCCGGCAGGCGACGCACCCGGCAATCTCCTTGCCGAAGTCGTCTGCCTTGACCTTCTTGACAGCGCCGGTGTTGTCAGATCCTTTAACGGCAAGCACGGCCTTCCCCTTGCGTTTCCTGTTGCGACGCCGGCCCTTCTTCGTCGGGGCGGCGGTGTCTTCATCAGTAGAGTCGGTTTCCGTGCCGGCGTCCTCGCCGGCGTACTTCCTTCCCTCTTCAGCCCTAGCGCACCTATCGGCCAGAACATAGAGTTCGGCCACATCCTTAACCTTGGTCATCGCCAGCTCTTCGCGCATCTTGCGATTGCGCATGTCCGGATGGAACGCGCTGATCACAGCGGCGGGATGAACGTCGGGGATGTTTTACTGCACCCGGCTGAATCTCTGGATGTACTTGCGCAGGGTTTCCCCTTCCTTCTGGGGAATGATATGCAGATCACTGGCCTGGCCATGAGCTTGGTGGCCTCCAGTGAAGGCGCCAATGAACTCATGGCACATATCCGACCAAGAAGAAATGGAATCCGCCGGCAAGTGCATCAACATTGGGCTTCCGTGCCAACGGGAAGTAATTGGCAATCACCTTGTCGTCGCGAGCTCCGGCAGCCTGCATCACGATGGTGTTGATGCTGAGGAACTCGGACGGATGGGTGTTGCCAGTGTACTTCTCGCCGATGTCGGGCTTGAACGTGCGGTGGGACGGCCACTGGAACTGCCGCATCTCGCGGGTAAAGGCTGGGCAGCCCACCTCGTAAGGTAGGCCGCCGGAGCCCCCCGGCGCTGGGTGGTCCATAGCGGGTCCCGCCCGCTTGTCCAACTGGTGGCGTGTATCACGCCGGCGCTGGGTAGTGGTTCGAGCATCTTTGTGAGCTCGTTCTTGAAGAACTGGCGCTGGTCGCGGTGGGTCCGCGGGTCGGACGACGCTATAGAGATGTTATCACAAGCGTCGTCACGACAGGCCGAGGCCCGCGGCGGCTGGCGAGGAGGAGAGTGCACCGTGACCGCAGCATTCCCGGACCTCCCTGTGCTGGCATGTGGTGGCTCGGTGGAGCGCCGGCCCGAGGGTCCCGCCGGTCGCGGATCATCTTTGTTGGCGACGACGACGAGGCTCCGGATGGTGGCCCTCCACTTGTCGAGCTTCTCTGCAGCTGGAGGAAAGTCGAGGAGCAGCTGCGCACACGCCAAAGCTTCTGCTGGCGTGGGTGGCGGCGACAGCTGCATGGACCGTGGCGCACTTCGACTTCTAACCACGCGAGAAGGAGCTCTATCACGACCCAGCGGCTGCGCGCCATTTTCGCCAGCACTTCGGCGGGCATGCTGAACTACTTCGTCCTGCGGATGACGCACAAGGCTCTTCCCATGGCGGTGTCCAGTGTCACCGGCGTGGCGACGCTACTCGTCGTGCACACCATGGGAAGAGCGTGAAGTGGTCACCGGCGTGGGCGTCTTGGAGGTTGCTGCGCCACCAATGGGTGGCACAACGACACTCCTGGAGGGCCCCGCGCCGCCTGCGGAGGGCCTAGCCCCGTCTTTGGATTTGGCGACGTGCGGCCGGTCGTCTGGTGCGCGGATGACGCCGCTCGCCAGGCTCTGACTGCCAGGGCGGTGCTAGTGCTCGCGGACCGCAGCCTGGGTCCTGTCCGCGACCGGCCTGCTCCTCGCCCGCACTGGCACGGGCCGTTCGGCTCCCAACGAGCCGATCGCCATGGCCGTCTTCTTCTTGGGAGCCATGGCGATGAAGAAACGCTAGGCCAACTACTAGACCAGATTCTCAAAATTGCACCCCCTACGTGGCGCGCCAAGGATGTCGGTGGGAAACGACACCTATGGGATCACAAGAATCCCTACTACGGTTGCTGGGGCGCAGGGTTGCGAGAAGAGCAGGATTAGTAATCAGCACAAGGATCGTTTACCCAGGTTCGGGCCGCGAGGATGCGTAAAACCCTAGTCCTGCTTTCGTGGGTGTATTGAGTGTCCTTGAGCCCTTGAACTAGCTATGGAGGCTGAGCAGTTCCAAAGAACCGAATCCTCCTCCAGTACACCATGGGCCTCCTTTTATAGTTGAAAGGTGCTGCCACAGTGGCACACAGGAGGTGGAAAGGTGTACAGTGCTACGAGCTTATCGCTCGTATTACAGGACAAGACGCATTTAATGCGCCGCTGAGGTGTCCCCTAGCTTTATCGGGGGCGGGAGCGAGACCCCTCCCGTCCGTCGCCGCTCCTCCTCGCTTCGACACGCGCCCTAGCCAGCGACGCATGCGGCGCCATGTAGGCAGGCAGGCAGCTGAGGTGGCGCGGTGGTAGGGTCTTCACGAAGATCTGCATGCCGCCATGCTTGTGCTTGCTGATCTGGTCTGGGAGCTGCATATTAGCACGCAGGTGCCAGCCCAGCTAGTCGAGCTGGCAGCTGCATGCGAACGACGGTGGAGACTTGCCTGGTGCGGTTCTGGCAGTGGCCCTGCTGGCGTCCTCGGTGAGGGCCTTGCCGGGTGGCCCGGCAAGGGTCTTGCCGTGGCGCGCTGTCATCCCCGGCAAGGATCTTGCCGGGCGTCTTGTGGCTCTCCTCGGCAAGGATCTTGCCGAGGAACTTTGTCTTTTAATCCTCATCTGATCTTGAATATTCCTTGGTCTTGACAAAGATCTGCATGCCACCATGGAGGTGCCTCCCGAGCCCTAGTTCCAACGTGGTTGGTTGAGTTGGATCCCGTTGGCTCGAGGGTGGCTCACTCCACTGGTGTGGGCGAGCCGCCCCGGCAAGGGTCTTGTTGGGGCTGCTGAGGCTGTCCCGGCAAGGGTCTTGCCAGGGGAGCCTGCTTCGCCTCCCTGCTTCTTTGTGCTTCTTGGCCTTGGCGTTGCCTTGGCTGTCTTGGGCTTCGGTTTTACCTCGGTTCACCTCCCCTGTTCTGCTTGGTGCGGCCGTGGGCGCGGCTCCGACTGTCCATGCACAGGTAAAGGGGTACAAAGGTGCGCCCCTTCTTTTGTACACCGACAGATACTACTGATAGATTCATCAAAATAAGCAAACAACACAATGAAAACAGAATCTGTCAAAAACAGAACAGTCTGTAGTAAACTGTATCAAACATATACTTCTGGAACTCCAAAAATTCTGAAATAAATTGGTGGACCTGAGGAATTTGTCTATTAATCATCTTCAAAAATAATCAACCTAAAAGCACTCTCCAATAAAAAATGGCAGCTATCTCATGAGCGCTAAAGTTTCTGTGTTTTACAGCAAGATCATAAAGACTTCACCGAAGTCTTCCCATAGGTTCTACTTGGCACAAACACTAATTAAGACATAAAACCACATCTAACCAGAGGCTAGATGAATTATTTATTACTAAACAGGAGCAAAAAGCAAAGAACAAAAATAAAATTGGGTTGCCTCCCAACAAGCGCTATCGTTTAACGCCCCTAGCTAGGCATAATGATTTCAAAGATGCTCAGATAAAAGATAAGAATTGAAACATAAAGAGAGCATCATGAAGAATATGACTAGCACATTTAAGTCTAACCCACTTCCTATGCATAGGGATTTTGTGAGCAAACAACTTATGGGTACAATAATCAACTAGCATAGGAAGGCAAAACAAGCATAACTTCAAGATTTTAAGCACATAGAGAGGAAACTCGATATTATTGGAATTCCCACAAGCATATATTCCTCCCTCATAATAATCTTCAGTAGCATCATGAATGAATTCAACAATATAACCATCACATAAAGCACTCTTTTCATGATCTACAAGCATATAATTTTTATTACTCCCCACATAAGCAAATTTCTTCTGATGAATAATAGTGGGAGCAAACTCAACAAAATAAATATCATGTGAGGCATAATCCAATTGAAAACTCAAATCATGATGACAAGTTTCATGGTTATCATTATTCTTTATAGCATACATGTCATCACAATAATCATCATAGATAGCAACTTTATTCTCATAATCAATTGGAACCTCTTCCGAAATAGTGGATTCATCACTAAATAAAGTCATGACCTCTCCAAATCCACTTTCATAATTATCACAATAAGATTCAACACCCTCCAAAATAGTGGGATCATTACTTCCTCAAGTTGACACTCTTCCAAACCCACTATCATCAATATAATCATCATAAATAGGAGGCATGCTTTCATCATAATAAATTTGCTCATCAAAACTTGGGGGACAAAACATGCCATCTTCATCAAACATAGCATCCCCAAGCTTGTGGCTTTGCATATCATTAGCATCATGGATATTCAAGGAATTCGTACTAACAACATTGCAATCATGCTCATCATTCACATATTTTATGCCAAGAATTCTATGTAATTCTTCTTCTAGTACTTGAGCACAATTTTCCTTTCCATCATTTTCACGAAAGACATTAAAAAGATGAAGCATATGAGGCACCCTTAATTCCATTTTTTTGTAGTTTTCTTTTATAAACTAAACTAGTGATAAAACAAGAAACTAAAAGATTTGATTACAAGATCTAAAGATATACCTTCAAGCACTAACCTCCCCGGCAACGGCGCCAGAAACTGCTTGATGTCTACTATGCAACCTTCTTGTAGACGTTGTTGGGCCTCCAAGTGCAGAGGTTTGTAGGACAGTAGCAAATTTCCCTCAAGTGGATGACCTAAGGTTTATCAATCCGTGGGAGGCATAGGATGAAGATGGTCTCTCTCAAGCAACCCTGCAACCAAATAACAAAGAGTCTCTTGTGTCCCCAACACACCCAATACAATGGTAAATTGTATAGGTGCACTAGTTCGGCGAAGAGATGGTGATACAAGTGCAATATGGATGGTAGATATAGGTTTTTGTAATCTAAAAATATAAAAACAGCAAGGTAACTAATGATAAAAGTGAGCGTAAACGGTATTGCAATGCTAGGAAACAAGCCCTAAGGTTCATAATTTCACTAGTACAAGTTCTCTCAACAACAATAGCATAATTGGATCATATAACTATCCCTTAACATGCAATAAAGAGTCACTCCAAAGTCACTAATAGCGGAGAACAAACGAAAAGATTATGGTAGGGTACGAAACCACCTCAAAGTTATTCTTTCTGATCGATCTATTTAAGAGTTCGTACTAGAATAACACCTTAAGACACAAATCAACCAAAACCCTAATGTCACCTAGATATTCCAATGTCACCTCAAGTATCCGTGGGTATGATTATGCGATATGCATCACACAATCTCAGATTCATCTATTCAACCAACACAAAGAACTTCAAAGAGTGCCCCAAAGTTTCTACCAGAGAGTCAAGACGAAAACGTGTGCCAACCCCTATGCATAAGTTCACAATGTTACGGAACCCGCTAGTTAATCACCAAAACATACATCAAGTAGATCACGTGATATCCCATTGTCACCACAGATAAGCACATGCAAGACATACATCAAGTGTTCTCAAATCCTTAAAGACTCAATCCGATAAGATAACTTCAAAGGGAAAACTCAATCCATTACAAGAGAGTAGAGGGGGAGAAACATCATTAGATCCAACTATAATAGAAAAGTTCGCGATACATCAAGACCGTACCACCTCAAGAACACGAGAGAGAGAGAGAGATCAAACACATAGCTACTTGTACATACCCTCAGCCCCAAGGGTGAACTACTCCCTCCTCGTCATGGAGAGCGCCGGGATGATGAAGATGACCATCGGAGAGGGATTCCCCCCTCTGATAGGGTGCCGAAACGGGTCTAGATTGGTTTTCGGTGGCTACAGAGGCTTGCGGCGGCGGAACTCCCTATCTAGGTTATGTTTTAGAAGTTTGGGTATATATAAGAGGTCCTGGCGTCGGGAACAAGTCAGGGGGGTCTCCGAGGCGGCCACGAGGTAGGG
Source organism: Triticum aestivum (assembly GCF_018294505.1). Taxonomy (NCBI): domain Eukaryota; kingdom Viridiplantae; phylum Streptophyta; class Magnoliopsida; order Poales; family Poaceae; genus Triticum; species Triticum aestivum. The sequence goes on from NC_057802.1 coordinate 106,095,318, forward strand.
GGCGCGCCCAGGGGGTAGGGCGCCCTCCACCCTCGTGGGTGCCTCGGGACTCTTTTGGCACATCTTCGATGCTCCGTGGGCTTCTTCTGGTCTAAAAACAATCTCCGTCAAATTTCAGGTCAATTGGACTCTGTTTGGTTTTCCTTTTCTGCAATACTCAAAAACAAGGAAAAAACATAAACTAGCACTGGGCTCTAGGTTAATAGGTTAGTCCCAAAAATCATATTAAAAAGCATATAAATGCATACAAAACATCCAAGATGGATAATATAATAGCATGGAACAACAAAAAATTATAGATACGTTGGAGACGTATCAATGGGCTAAACACACTGCCGGCGTATACAAAAAAGAAAAGTTGCGACTATCTACCTTAATCGACACACTTGATAAAACTGTGGAGGTGAGGCCTCTTTCTGCTGCTGAGATTGTGAAGGAAATATGCCCTAGCGGCAATAATGAAGTTGTTATTAATATTTCCTTATATCATGATAAATTTTTATTATTCATGCTAGAATTGTATTAACCGGAAACTTAGTACATGTGTGAACACATAGACAAACAGAGTGTCATGAGTATGCCTCTACTTGACTAGCTCGTTGAATCAAAGATGGTTAAGTTTCCTAGCCATAGACATGAGTTGTCATTTGATTAACGGAATCACATCATTAGAGAATGATGTGATTGACTTGACCCATTCCGTTAGCTTAGCACTTGATCGTTTAGTATATTGCTATTGCTTTGTTCATGACTTATACATGTTCCTATGACTATGAGATTATGCAACTCCCGAATAGCGGAGGAACACTTAGTGTGCTACCAAACGTCACAATGTAACTGGGTGATTATAAAGGTGCTCTACAGGTGTCTCCGATGGTACTTGTTGAGTTGGCATAGATCGAGATTAGGATTTGTCACTCCGATAGTCGGATTGGTATCTCCGGGCCCTCTCGGTAATGCACATCATTATAAGCCTTGCAAGCAATGTGACTAATGAGTTAGTTGTGGGATGATGCATTACGGAACGAGTAAAGAGACTTGCCGGTAACGAGATTGAACTAGGTATTGAGATACCGACCGAATCTCGGGCAAGTAACATACCGATGACAAAGGGAACAACGTATGTTGTTATGCGGTTTGACCGATAAAGATCTTCATAGAATATGTGGGAGCCAATATGAACATCCAGGTTCCGCTATTGGTTATTGACAGGAGATGAGTCTCGGTCATGTCTACATAGTTCTCGAACCCGTAGGGTCCGCACGCTTAACGTTCGGTGACGATCGGTATTATGAGTTTATGTGTTTTGATGTACCGAAAGTTGTTCGGAGTCCCGGATGAGATCACGGGCATGACAAGGAGTCTCGAAATGGTCAAGACATAAACATCGATATATTGGATGACTATGTTTGGACATCGGAAAGGTTTCGACAGAGTTCGGGCATATACCGGAGTACCGGGGGGTTACCGGAACCCCCCGAGGAGTCAATGGGCCTTAATGGGCCATAGTGAAAAGGCGGAGGAGGGGGCAAGGTGGGGGCGCACCCCCCCAAGCCCAATCCGAATTGGGAACGGGGCCGGCCCCCCTTTCCTTCTCTTCTTATCTCCCTTCCTTCCCTCTCCTACTCCAACTAGGGAAGGGGGAATCCTACTCCCACCGGGAGTAGGACTCCCCCCATGGGACCGCCAAGGAGGCCGGCCCTCTCCCCCTTCCTCCACTCCTTTATATACGGGGGAGGGGGGCACCCCATAGACACACAAGTTGATCATTGATCTCTTAGCCGTGTGCTGTGCCCCGCTCTACCATAATCCACCTCGGTCATATTGTTGCAGTGCTTAGGCCAAGCCCTGCGCCGGTAGCTTCATCATCACTGTCATCACGCTGTCATGCTGACGAAGCTCTCCCTCGACACTCAGCTGGATCAAGAGTTCATGGGACGTCACCGAGCTGAACGTTTGCAGATCGCGGAGGTGCCGTACTTTCGGTACTAGGATCGGTCGGATCGTGAAGACGAACGACTACATCAACCGCATTGTGATAACGCTTCCGCTTTCGGTCTACGAGGGTACGTGGACAACACTCTCCCCTCTTGTTGCTATGCATCACCATGATCTTGCGTGTGCGTAGGAAAATTTTGAAATTACTGCGTTACCCAACAGTGGCATCCGAGCCAGGTTTATGCGTAGATGTTATATGCACGAGTAGAACACAAGTGAGTTGTGGGCGATAATAGTCATACTGCTTACCAGCATGTCATAATTTGATTCGGCGGTATTGTTGGATGAAGCAGCCCGGACTGACATTACGCGTACGCATACGCGAGACTGGTTCTACCGACGTGCTTCGCACACAGGTGGCTGGCGGGTGTCAGTTTCTCCAACTTTAGTTGAATCGAGTGTGGCTACGCCCGGTCCTTGTTGAAGGTTCAAACAACACATACTTGACAAAAAATTGATGTGGTTTTGATGCGTAGGTAAGGACGGTTCTTGCTCAGCCCGTAGCAGCCATGTAAAACTTGCAACAACAAAGTAGAGGACGTCTAACTTGTTTTTGCAGGGCATGTTGTGATGTGATATGGTCAAGACATGATGCTAAATTTTATTGTATGAGATGATCATGTTTTTAACGGAGTTATCGGCAACTGGCAGGAGCCATATGGTTGTCGCTTTATTGTATGAAATGCAATCGCCATGTAATTGCTTTACTTTATCACTAAGCGGTAGCGATAGTCGTAGAAGCAATAGTTGGCGAGACGACAATGATGCTACGATGGAGATCGAGGTGTCGCGCCGGTGACGATGGTGATCATGACGGTGCTTTGGAGATGGAGATAAAAGGCACAAGATGATGATGGCTATATCATACCACTTATATTGATTGCATGTGATGTTTATCCTTTATGCATCTTATTTTGCTTAGTTCGACGGTAGCATTATAATATGATCTCTCACTAAATTTCAAGGTACAAGTGTTCTCCCTGAGTATGCACCGTTGCGAAATTTCATCGTGCCGAGACACCACGTGATGAACGGGTGTGATAAGCTCTACGTTCACATACAACGGGTGAAAGCCAGTTTTGCACATGCAGAATACTCGGGTTAAACTTGACGAGCCTAGCATATGCAGATATGGCCTCGGAACACTGAGACCGAAAGGTCGAGCATGAATCATATAGTAGATATGATCAACATAGTGATGTTCACCATTGAAAACTACTCCATCTCACGTGATGATCAGACATGGTTTAGTTTATTTGGATCACGTGATCACTTAGATGATTAGAGGGATGTCTATCTAAGTGGGAGTTCTTAAGTAATTTGATTAATTGAACTTTAATTTATCATGAACTTAGTACCTGATAGTAACTTGCATGTCTTTGTTGTTGTAGATAGATGGCCCGTGCTGTTGTTCCGTTGAATTTTAATGCGTTCCTAGAGAAAGCTAAGTTGAAAGATGATGGTAGCAACTACACGGACTGGGTTCGTAACTTGAGGATTATCCTCATGGCTGCACAGAAGAATTATGTCCTGGAAGCACCACTAGGTGCCAAACCCGTTACAGGAGCAACGCCAGATGTTATGAACGTCTGGCAGAGCAAAGCTGATGACTACTCGATAGTTGCCGTGCTTTACGGCTTAGAACAGGGACTTCAACGACGTTTTAAACGGCATGGAGCATATGAGATGTTCCAGGAGTTGAAGTTAATATTTTAAGCAGGTGTCCGGATTGAGAGATATGAAGTCTCCAATAAGTTCTACAGCTGCAAAATGGAGGAGAATAGTTCTGTCAGTGAGCATATACACAAAATGTCTGGGTATAACAATCACTTGATTCAACTGGGAGTTAATCTTCCTGATGATAGTGTCATTGACAGAATTCTTCAATCACTACCACCAAGCTACAAGACCTTCATGATGAACTATAATATTCAAGGGATGGATAAGATAGTTCCCGAGCTCTTCGCGATGCTAAAGGCTGCGGAGGTAGAAATCAAGAAAGAGCATCATGTGTTGATGGTCAACAAGACCACCAGTTTCAAGAAAAAAGGTCAAGGGAAGAATGGGAACTTCAAGAAGAATGGCAAGCAAGTTGCTGTTCAAGTGAAGAAGCCCAAGTCTGGACCTAAGCCTGAGACTGAGTGCTTCTACTGCAAAGGGACTGGTCACTGGAAGCGGAACTGCCCCAAGTATTTGGCGGATAAGAAGGATGTCAAGGTGAACAAAGGTATATGTGATATACATGTTATTGATGTGTACCTTACTAATGCTCGCAGTAGTACCTGGGTATCTGATACTGGTTCTGTTGCTAATATTTGCAACTCGAAACAGGAACTACGGATTAACGAAGATTGGCTAAGGACGAGGTGACGATGCGCGTGGGAAATGGTTCCAAAGTCGATGTGATCGCCGTCGGCATGCTACCTCTACATGTACCTTCGGGATTAGTTTTAGACCTGAATAATTGTTATTTGGTGCCAGCGTTAAGCATGAACATTATATCTGGATCTTGTTTGATGCGAGATGGTTATTCATTTAAATCAAAGAATAATGGTTGTTCTATTTATATGAGTAATATCTTTTATGGTCATGCACCCTTGAAGAGTGGTCTATTTTTGTTGAATCTCGATAGTAGTGATACACATATTCATAATATTGAAGCCAAAAGATCCAGAGTTGATAAAGATAGTGCAACTTATTTGTGGCACTGCCATTTGGGTCATATTGGTGTAAAGCGCATGAAGAAACTCCATTCTGATGGACTTTAGGAATCACTTTATTATGAATCACTTGGTACTTGCAAACCATGCCTCATGGGAAAGATGACTAAAACTGCGTTCTTCGGAACAATGGAGCGAGCAACAGACTTGCTGGAAATCATACATACTGATGTATGTGGTCCGTTGAATACTGAGGCTCGCGGCGGGTATCGTTATTTTCTCACCTTCACAGATGATTTGAGCAGACATGGGTATATCTACTTGATGAAATATAAGTCTGAAACATTTGAAAAGTTCAAAGAATTTCAGAGTGAAGTGGAAAATCATCGTAACAAGAAAATAAAGTTTCTATGATCTGATCGTGGAGGATAATATTTGAGTTATGAGTTTGGTCTTCATTTGAAACAATGTAGAATAGTTTCGCAACTCACGCCACCCAGAACATCACAGCATAATGGTGTGTTCGAACGTCATAATCGTACTTTACTAGATATGGTGCGATCTATGATGTCCCTTACTGATTTACCGCTATCGTTTTGGGGCTATGCTTTAGGGACGACTGCATTCACATTAAATTGGGCACCATCTAAATCCGTTGAGATGACACCTTATGAACTGTGGTTTGGCAAGAAACCCGAGTTGTCGTTTCTTAAAGTTTGGGGCTGCGATGCTTATGTGAAAAAGCTTCAACCTGATAAGCTCGAACCCAAATCGGAGAAATGTGTCTTCATATTATACCCAAAGGAGACTGTTGGGTACACCTTCTATCACAGATCCGAAGGCAAGACATTCGTTGCTAAGAATGGATCCTTTCTAGAGAGGAGTTTCTCTCGAAAGAAGTTAGTGGGAGGAAAGTAGAACTTGATGAGGTAACTGTACCTGCTCCCTTATTGGAAAGTAGTTCATCACAGAAATATGTTCCTGTGACTCCTACACCAATTAGTGAGGAAGTGATACGTCTCCAATGTATCTATAATTTTTTATTGTTCCATGCTATTATGTTATCTGTTTTGGATGTTTAATGGGCTTTAATATTATTTTTGGGACTAACCTATTAACCGGAGGCCTAGTGCAAATTGTTGTTTTTTTGCCTATTTCAGTGTTTCGCAGAAAAGGAATATCAAACGGAATCCGAAAGGAATGAAACCTTCGCGAGGATCTTTTTTGGAACAAACGCAATGCAGGAGACTTGGAGTGGATGTCAAGGAAGCAGGGAGCAGCCACGAGGTAGGAGGGCACGCCCCCACCCTCGTGGGCCCCTCACAGCTCCACCGACCTACTTCTTTCGCGTATATATACTCTTATACCCTGAAACCTTCGGGGAGAACCATGAAACACCTTTTCCACCGCCGCAACCTTCTGTACCCCTGAGATCCCATCTTGGGGCCTTTTTCGGCGCTCCGCCGGAGGGGGATTCGATCACGGAGGGCTTCTACATCAACACCGTAGCCTCTCCGATGATGTGTGAGTAGTTTACCACAGACCTTCAGGTCCATAGTTATTAGCTAGATGGCTTCTTCTCTCTCTTTGGATCTCAATACAAAGTTCTCCTCGATCTTCTTGGAGACCTATTCGATGTAACTCTTTTTGCGGTGTGTTTGCCAAGATCTGACGAACTGTTGGTTTATGAACTTGATTATCTATGAATATTATTTGATTCTTCTCTGAATTCTTATATGCATGATTTTATATCTTTGCAGGTCTCTTCAAATTATCGGTTTAGTTTGGCCTACTAGATTGATCTTTCTTGCAATGGGAGAAGTGCTTAGCTTTGGGTTCAATCTTGCGGTGTCCTTTCCCGGTGACAACAGGGGCAACAAGGCACGTATTGTATTGTTGCCATCGAGGATAAAAAGATGGTGTTTATATCATATTGTTTGAGTTTATCCCTCTACATCCTGTCATCTTGCCTAATGTGTTACTCTGTTCTTATGAACTTAATACTCTAGATGCATGCTGCATAGCGGTTGATGTTGAAGGAAATATGCCCTAGAGGCAATAATAAAGTTGTTATTTATATTTCCTTATATCATGATAAATGTTTATTATTCATGCTTGAATTTTATTAACCGGAAACTTAATACATGTGTGAATACATAGACAAACAGAGTGTCACTAGTATGCCTCTACTTGACTAGCTCGTTGAACCAAAGATGGTTAAGTTTCCGAGCCATGGACATGAGTTGTCATTTTATTAACGGGATCACATCATTATAGAATGATGTGATTGACATGACCCATTCCGTTAGCTTAGCACTTGATCGTTTAGTATATTGCTATTGCTTTCTTCATGACTTATACATGTTCCTATGACTATGAGATTGTGCAACTCCCGAATACCGGCGGAACACTTTGTGTGCTACCAAACGTCACAATGTAACTGGGTGATTATTAATGTGCTCTATAGGTGTCTCCGATGGTACTTGTTGAGTTGGCATAGATCAAGATTAGGATTTGTCACTCCGATTGTCGGAGAGGTATCTCTGGGCCCTCTCGGTAATGCACATCACTATAAGCCTTGCAAGCAATGTGACTAATGAGTTAGTTGCGGGATGATGCATTACGGAATGAGTAAAGAGACTTGCCAGTAATGAGATTGAACTAGGTATTGAGATACCGACGATCAAATCTCGGGCAAGTAACGTACCAATGACAAAGGGAACAACGTATGTTGTTATCCGATTTGACCGATAGAGATCTTTGTAGAATATGTGGGAGCCAATATGAAGATCCAGGTTCCGCTATTGGTTATTGACCGGAGACATGTGCCGGAGACATGTGGGAGCCAATATGAAGATCGTGGAGGAAATATGCCCTAGAGGCAGTAATAAAGTTGTTATTTATATTTCCTTATGTCATGATAAATGTTTATTATTCATGCTAGACTTGTATTAACCGGAAACTTAGTACATGTGTGAATACATAGACAAACAGAGTGTCACTAGTATGCCTCTACTTGACTAGCTCGTTGAATCAAAGATGGTTAAGTTTCCTAGCCATGGACATGACTTGTCATTTGATTAACGGGATCACTTCATTAGAGAATGATGTGATTGACTTGACCCATTCCGTTAGCTTAGCACTTGATCGTTTAGTATATTGCTATTACTTTCTTCATGACTTATATATGTTCCTATGACTATGAGATTGTGCAACTCCCGAATACCGGAGAACACTTTGTGTGTTACCAAATGTCACAACGTAACTGGGTGATTATAAAGGTGCTCTACAGCTGTCTCCGATGGTACTTGTTGAGTTGGCATAGATCAAGATTAGGATTTGTCACTCCGATTGTCGGAGAGGTATCTCTGGGCCCTCTCGGTAATGCACAACACTATAAGCCTTGCAAGAAATGTGACTAATGAGTTAGTTGCGGGATGATGCATTTCGGAACGAGTAAAGAGACTTGTCGGTAACGAGATTGAACTAGGTATTGAGATACCGACGATTGAATCTCGGGCAAGTAACATACCGATGACAAAGGGAACAACGTATGTTGTTATGCGGTTTCACCGATAGAGATCTTCGTAGAATATGTGGGAGCCAATATGAACATCCAGGTTTCACTATTGGTTATTGACCGGAGACATGTCTCGGTCATGTCTACATAGTTCTCGAACCCGTAGGGTCCGCACGCTTAACGTTCGGTGACGATCGGCATTATGAGTTTATGTGTTTTGATGTACCGAAGATATTTCGGAGTCCTGGATGTGATCACGGACATGACGAGGAGTCTCGAAATGGTCAAGACATAAATATTGATATATTGGATGACTATATTAGGACACCGGATGAGTTCCGGGGGTCACCGGATATTTATGGGGGTGCCAGGGGGTTATCGGAACCCCCGGGGGAACTAATGGGCCTACATGGGCCTTGAGAGAGAGAGAGGAGGGGGGCTAGGGCTGGCCGCCCCCCCCTTGGTAGTCCGAATTGGACAAGGAGGGGGGGCAGCGCCCCCTCTTTCCTCCGTCTCTCCCTCTCCTTCCTTTCCCCTTCCCCCGTCCTAGTTGGACTAGGAAAGGGGGAGTCCTACTCCTACTAGGAGGAGGACTCCCCCCTCTCCTTGGAGCGCCCCAAGGCCGGCCGGCCTCCACCTTGCTCCTTTATATACGGGGGCAGGGGGCACCCTAGAACACAGAAGCTGGTTGTTTCCAGCCGTGTGCGGTGCCCCCCTCCACCATAATCCACCTTGGTCATATCATCGTAGTGCTTAGGCGAAGCCCTGCGCCGGTAGCTTCATCATCACCGTCATCACGCCGTCATGCTGACGAAGCTCTCCCTTGACACTCTGCTGGATCGTGAGTTCGCGGGATGTCACTGAGCTGAACGTGTGCAGATCGCGGAGGTGCCGTACGTTCGGTACTAGGATCGGTCGATTGTGAAGACGTACGGCTACATTAACCGCGTTGTCATAACGCTTTCGCTTACGGTCTACGAGGGTACATGGACAACACTCTCCCCTCTCGTTGCTATGCATCACCATGATCTTGCGTGTGCATAGGATTTTTTTTGAAATTACTACGTTCCCCAACAGATGTGTGGACTAATAGTAGTAGATGCAGAATCGTTTCGGTCTACTTGACACGGACGTGATGCCTATATTCATGATCATTGCCTTAGATATCATCATAACTATGCGCTTTTCCATCAATTGCTCGGCAGTAATTTGTTCACCCACCGTAATACATGCTATCTTGAGAGAAGCCAGTAGTGAAACCTATGGCCCCCAGGTCTATTCTCCATCATATTAATCTTCCGTCAACTAGCTATTTCTTTCGCCGTTTATTTTGCAATCTTTATTTTCCAATATATACAACAAAAATACCAAAAATATTTATCTTATTATCGTTATCAGATCTCACTTTTGCAAGTGGCCATGAAGGGATTGATAACCCCTTTATCGCATTGGTTGCGAGGTGCTTATTTGTTTGTGCAGGTATTAGGGATTTTCGTGTAGTCTCCTACTGGATTGATACCTTGGTTCTCAAAACTGAGGGAAATACTTACTCTACTTTGCTGCATCACCCTTTCCTCTTCAAGGGAAAACCAACGCATGCTGAAGAGGTAGCAAGAAGGATTTCTGGCGCCGTTGCCGGGGAGATTTGCGCCAAGTCAAGTCAGGATTTGATCTCCCGACAACTAAGATTTCTGGCGCCATTGCCGGGGAGATTTACGCTCAAGTCAAGACATACCAAGTACCCATCACAAATTCTTCTCGCTCTCATTACATTATTTGCCATTTGCCTCTCGTTTTCCTCTCCCCCACTTCTCCTTTGCCGTTTTATTCGCCCTTTTTTCGTTCGCTCTTTTTGCTTGTTTTTTGTGCCCTTGCGTTAGATCGTTTGATTCGCTCTCATGGCGAATCCGTTATCTCTTCATTTGTCCCCCGAGTTTGAAGTTCTTCACTTCAAACAAAGACAAGGAGAAAACTTAAAAGATGCTTGGTATAGGATGATGTAATCTTATCATAATTGCACCCTAGAGGTAAATTTTAAAATTTTACTTCGCAATTTTTATGTTGGTCTAAGTATGTCCCATAGGCAACTCCTGGATTGTGCTGCCAAAGGATTTTTTATCGAAATTGATTCCAGTATTGCGCATGAAATTATAGAGGGAATAGTAGGAATACTACCTCAACAAAAGAGTCTTCATCATACCTAGGAAGAGACACAAGTTTTTGAGAAAATTTGTGAAGTAACGAAAATTTTACAAAAGTCTCTTGAACCTCTTAAGAGTGTTAGCGGAAATCTTCACCGCATGAATATGTTGATTACCCTTTGCGATAAGCAGTTGGATTCTATAGATCTAAAAATTTCTGAATACGAAGGGAAATGCAAAGAACCTCCCGGATTCTAGCATGACTCCTCTAAAAAATTAAAAACCAAAGATGATAATACCTAGACCTATTCTTGTTTTTATGCCTAGCTAGGGGCGTTAAACGATAGCTCTTGTTGGGAGGCAACCCAATTTTTTTTGTTCCTTGCTTTTTGTTCCTGTTTAGTAATAAATAATTCTTCTAGCCTCTGTTTAGATGTGTTTTTATGTTTTAATTAGTGTTTGTGCCAAGTAGAACCAATACGATCTTCTTGGGTGATAGTTGTTTGATCTTGCTGAAAAAGACAGAAACTTTGCGCTCACGAAAATAATTGTTAAAATTCACCAGAACGTGATAAATTGCTAATTCTTTTTGCAGTAGATCATTATACAAATTTTCCTGGTTGTCCTAGTCTGTCAGAATTTTTGGAGTTGCAGAAGTATTCGAACAAATCAGATTGCTACAGACTGTTCTGTTTTTGGCAGATTCTGTTTTTCGTGTGTTGTTTGCTTATTTTAAAGAATCTATGGCTAGTATCGGGGAGTATGAACCATAGAGAAGTTGGAATACAGTAGGTTTAACACCTATATAAATAATGAATGAGTTCATTACAGTACCTTGAAGTTTTGGTTTGTTTTCTTATACTAACGGAGCTCATGAGATTTTCTGTTGAGTTTTGTGTTGTGAAGTTTTCAAGTTTTTGGGTAAAGATTTGATGGATTTTGGAATAAGGAGTGGCAAGAGCCTAAGCTTGGGGATGCCCAAGGCACCCCAAGGTAAAATTGAAGGACAACCAAAAGCCTAAGCTTGGGGATGCCCCGGAAGGCATCCCCTCTTTCGTCTTCATCTATCGGTAACTTTACTTGAGGCTATATTTTTATTCATCACATGATATGTCTTTTGCTTGGAGCATCTTGTATGATTTGAGTCTTTGCTTTCTAGTTTAACACAATCATCCTTGATGTACACACCTTTTGGGGGAGACACACATTAATCGGAATTTATTAGAATACTCTATGTGCTTCACTTATATCTTTTGAGATAGATAATTTTGCTCTAGTGCTTCACTTATATCTTTTAGAGCAAGGTGGTGGTTTTATTTTATAGAAAATATTGGTCTCTCATGCTTCACTTATATTATTTTGAGAGTCCTTTAGAACAGCATGGTAATTTTCTTTGGCTATAAAATTAGTCCTAATATGATAGGCATCCAAGATGGGTATAATAAAAACTTTCATGTAGAGTGCATTGAATACTATGAGAAGTTTGATACTTGATGATTTTTTTGAGATATGAAGATGGTAATATTAGAGTCGCTCTAGTTGAGTAATTGTGAATTTGAGAAATACTTGTGTTGAAGTTTGCAAGTCCCGTGGCATGCACGTATGGTAACCGTTGTGTAACAAATTTGAAACATGAGGTGTTCTTTGATTGTCATCCTTATGAGTTGCGGTCGGGGACGAGCGATGGTATTTTCCTACCAATCTATCCCCCTTGGAGCATGCGTGTAGTGCTTGGTTTTTGATGACTTGTAGATTTTTGCAATAAGTATGTGAGTTCTTTATGACTAATGTTGAGTCCATGGATTATACGCACTCTCACCTTTCCATCATTGCTAGCCTCTTTGGTACCGTGCATTGCCCTTTCTCACCTCGAGAGTTGGTGCAAACTTCGCCGGGGCATCGAAACCCCATGATATGATACGCTCTATCACACATAAAAGTCCTTATATCTTCCTCAAAACAGCCACCATACCCACCTATTACGGCATTTCCATAGCCATTCCGAGATATATTTCCATGCAACTTTCCACCGTTCCATTTATTATGACACGCTTCATCATTGTCATATTGCCTTGCATAATCATGTAGTTGACATCGTATTTGTGGCAAGGCCACCATGCATAATTTTTCATACATGTCACTCTTGATTCATTGCCCATACCGGTACACTGCCGGAGGCACTCATATAGAGTCATATTTTGTTCTAGTATCGAGTTGTAATCATTGAGTTGCAAATAAATAGAAGTGTGATGATCATCATTAATAGAGCATTGTCCCACGAAAAAAAGAAAAAAAAGAAAGGCCAAATAAAAAAAGAAAAAATAGAAAGGCCAAATAAAAAAAGAAAGGCCAAAAAAAGAGAAAGGCCCAAAAAAAATATAAATAAATAAAAGAAGGGACAATGCTACTATCATTTTTTCCACACTTGTGCTTCAAAGTAGCACCATGATCTTTATGATAGAGAGTCTCTTATTTTTTCACTTTCATATACTAGTGGGAATTTTTCATTATAGAACTTGGCTTGTATATTCCAACGATGGGCTTCCTCAAATGCCCTAGGTCTTCGTGAGCAAGCAAGTTGGATGCACACCCACTTAGTTTCTTTTGTTGAGCTTTCATACATTTATAGCTCTAGTGCATCCGTTGCATGGCAATCCCTACTCCTTGCATTGACATCAATTGATGGGCATCTCCCTAGCCTGTTGATTGGCTGCGTCAATGTGAGACCTTCTCCTTTTTTGTCTTCTCCACACAACCCCCATCATTATATTCTATTCCACCCATAGTGCTATGTCCATGGCTCACACTCATGTATTGTGTGAAAGTTGAAAAAGCTCGAGAATACTAAAGTATGAAACAATTGCTTGGCTTGTCATCGGGGTTGTGCATGATGAGAGCATTTTGTGTGACGAAAATGAAGCATAGCCAAACTATATGATTTTGTAGGGATAAGCTTTCTTTGGCTATGTTATTTTGAGAAGACATAATTGCTTAGTTAGTACGCTTGAAGTATTACTATTTTTATGTCAATATTAAACTTTTGTCTTGAATCTTTCAGATCTGAACATTCATGCCACAATAAAGAGAATTACATTGAAAATTATATTGGGTAGCATTCCACATCAAAAATTCTGTTTTTATCATTTACCTACTCGAGGACGAGCAGGAATTAAGCTTGGGGATGCTTGATACGTCTCCAACGTATCTATAATTTTTGATTGTTCCATGCTATTATATTATCTGTTTTGGATGTTTAATGGGCTTTAATATACCTTTTTATATTATTTTTGGGACTAACCTATTAACCGAAGGCCCAGTACAAATTGTTGTTTTTTTGCCTATTTCAGTGTTTCGCAGAAAAAGAATATCAAACGGAATGAAACCTTCGTGAGGATCTTTTTTGGAACAAACACAATCCAGGAGACTTGGAGTGGCCGTCAAGGAAGCAGCGAGGAAGCCACGAGGCAGGAGGGCGTGCCCCCACCCTCGTGGGCCCCTCACTGCTCCACCGACCTACTTCTTTCGCCTATATACACTCTTATACCCTGAAATCTTCAAGGAGAGCCACGAAACACCTTTTCCACCGCCGCAACCTTCTATACCCATGAGATCCCATCTTGGGGCCTTTTCCGGTGCTCCGCCAGAGGGGGATTCGATCACAGAGGGCTTCTACATCAATACCATAGCCTCTCCGATGATGTGTGAGTAGTTTACCACAGACCTTCGGGTCCATAGTTATTAGCTAGATGGCTTCTTCTCTCTGTTTGGATCTCAATACAAAGTTCTCCTCTATCTTCTTGGAGATCTATTCGATGTAACTCTTTTTGCGGTGTGTTTGCCGAGATCCGATGAATTTTGGGTTTATGAACTTGATTATCTATGAATATTATTTGATTCTTCTCTGGATTCTTATATGAATATCGTTGCAAGTCTCTTTGAATTATCAGTTTAGTTTGGCCTACTAGATTGATCTTTCTTGCAATGGGAGAAGTGCTTAGCTTTGGGTTCAATCTTGCGGTGTCCTTTCCCAGTGACAGCAGGGGCAGCAAGGCACGTATTGTATTGTTACCATCGAGGTTAAAAAGATGGGTTTTATATCATCTTGTTTGAGTTTATCCCTCTACATCATGTCATCTTGCCTAATGCGTTACTCCGTTCTTATGAACTTAATACTCTAGATGCATGCTGGATAGCGGTCGATGTGTGGAGTAATAGTAGTAGATGCAGAATCGTTTCGGTCTACTTGACACGGACGTGATGCCTATATTCATGATCATTGCCTTAGATATCATCATAACTCTGCGCTTTTCTATCAATTGCTCGACAGTAATTTGTTCACCCCCCGTAATACATGCTATCTTGAGAGAAGCCACTAGTGAAACCTATGGCCCCCGGGTCTATTCTCCATCATATTAATCTTTCGTCAACTAGCTATTTCTGTCGCCGTTTATTTTGCAATCTTTATTTTCCAATCTATACAACAAAAATATCAAAAAATATTTATCTTATTATCTTTATCATATCTCACTTTTGCAAGTGGCCGTGAAGGGATTGGCAACCCCTTTATCACGTTGGTTGCGAGGTTCTTTTTTGTTTGTGCAGGTATTAGGGATTTGCGTGTAGTCTCCTATTGGATTGATACCTTAGTTCTCAAAATCTAAAGGAAATACTTACGCTACTTTGCTGCATCACCCTTTCCTCTTCAAGGGAAAACCAACGCATGCTCAAGAGGTAGCAGGAAGCTAATGATGATGATCATGTAACTTCAGGTCAAGTTACTACCGAACCTCGTAGGTTAACCAAAGTAAGATCCGCACCAGAGTGGTACGCTAATCCTGTTCTGGAAGTCATGTTACTTGACCATGACGAACCTACGAACTATGAGGAAGAGATGATGAGCCCAGATTCCGCGAAATGGCTTGAGGCCATGAAATCTGAGATGGGATCCATGTATGAGAACAAAGTGTGGACTTGGTTTGACTTGCCCGATGATCGGCAAGCCATCGAGAATAAATGGATCTTCAAGAAGAAGACTGATGCTGGCGGTAATGTTATTGTCTACAAAGCTCTACTTGTTGCGAAAGGTTTTTGACAAGTTCAAGGAGTTGACTACGATGAGACTTTCTCACCCGCAGCGATGCTTAAGTCTGTCCGAATCAAGTTAGCAATTGCTGCATTTTATGATTATAAAATTTGGCAAATGGATGTAAAGACTGCATTCCTGAATGGATTTCTGGAAGAAGAGTTGTATATGATGCAACCTGAAGGTTTTATCGATCCAAAGGATGCTAACAAAGTGTGGAAGCTCCAGCGATCCATTTATGGACTGGTGCAAGCATCTCGAAGTTGGAATAAACGTTTTGATAGTGTGATCAAAGCATATGGTTTTATACAGACTTTCGGAGAAGCCTGTATTTACAAGAAAGTGAGTGGGAGCTCTGTAGCATTTCTAATATTATATGTGGATGACATATTGTTGATTGGAAATGATATAGAATTTCTGGATAGCATAAAAGGATACTTGAATAAGAGTTTTTAATAAAAGACCTCGGTGAAGCTGCATATATATTGGGCATTAAGATCTATAGAGATAGATCAAGACGCTTAATTGGACTTTCACAAAGCACATACCCTGACAAAGTTTTGAAGAAGTTCAAAATGGATAAAGCAAAGAAATGGTTCTTGCCTGTGTTACAATGTGTAAAGTTGAGTCAGACTCAATGCCCGACCACTGCAGAAGATAGAGAGAAAATGGAAGTCATTCCCTATGCTCCAGCCATAGGTTCTATCATGTATGCAATGCTGTGTACCAGACCTGATGTGTGCCTTGCTATTAGTTTAGCAGGGAGGTACCAAAGTAATCCAAGAGTGGATCACTGGACAGCGGTCAAGAAGATCCTGAAATACCTGAAAAGGACTAAGGATATGTTTCTCGCTTATGGAGGTGACAAAGAGCTCATCGTAAATGGTTACGTCGATGCAAGCTTTGACACTGATCCAGATGACTCTAAGTCACAAACCGGATACGTATTTATACTGAACGGTGGAGCTGTCAGTTGGTGCAGTTCTAAGCAAAGCGTCGTGGCGGGATCTACGTGTGAAGCGGAGTACATAGCTGCTTCGGAAGCAGGAAATGAAGGAGTCTAGATGAAGGAGTTCATATCTGATCTATTAGGTGTCATACCTAGTTCATCGGGTCCAATGAAAATCTTTTGTGACAATACTGGTGTAATTGCCTTGGTAAAGGAATCCAGATTTCACAAGAGAACCAAGCACATCAAGAGACGTTTCAATTCCATCCGCGATCAAGTCAAGGAGGGAGACATAGAGATTTGCAAGATACATACGGATCTAAATGTTGCAGACCTGTTGACTAAGCCTCTCTCACGCGCAAAACATTATCAGCACCAAGACTCCATGGGTGTTAGAATCATTACTGTGTAATCTAGATTACTGACTCTAGTGCAAGTGGGAGACTGAAGGAAATATGCCCTAGCGGCAATAATAAAGTTGTTATTTATATTTCCTTATATCATGATAAATGTTTATTATTCATGCTAGAATTGTATTAACTGGAAACTTAGTACATGTGTGAATACATAGACAAACAGAGTGTCACGAGTATGCCTCTACTAGACTAGCTCGTTGAATCAAAGATGGTTAACTTTCCTAGCCATAGACATGAGTTGTCATTTGATTAACGGAATCACATCATTAGAGAATGATGTGATTGACTTGACCCATTCCGTTAGCTTAGCACTTGATCGTTTAGTATATTACTATTGCTTTGTTCATGAGTTATACATGTTCCTATGACTATGAGATTATGCAACTCCCGAATACCGGAGGAAAAGTTAGTGTGCTACCAAACGTCACAACGTAACTGGGTGATTATAAAGGTGCTCTACAGGTGTCTCCGATGGTACTTGTTGAGTTGGCATAGATCGAGATTAGGATTTGTCACTCCGATAGTCGGAGAGGTTTCTTTGGGCCCTCTCGGTAATTCACATCACTATAAGCCTTGCAAGCAATGTGACTAATGAGTTAGTTGTGGGATGATGCATTACAGAACGAGAAAAGAGACTTGCTGGTAACGGGATTGAACTAGGTATTGACATACCGACGATCGAATCTAGGGTAAGTAACATACCGATGACAAAGGGAACAACGTATGTTGTTATGTGGTTTGACCAATAAAGATCTTCATAGAATATGTGGGAGCCAATATGAACATCCAGGTTCCGCTATTGGTTATTGACAGGAGATGAGTCTCGGTCATGTCTACATAGTTCTCCAACCCGTAGGGTCCGCACGCTTAACATTCGGTGACGATCGGTATTATGAGTTTATGTGTTTTGATGAACCGAAAGTTGTTCGGAGTCCCGGATGAGATCACGGGCATGACAAGGAGTCTCGAAATGGTCGAGACATAAACATCGATATATTCGATGACTATGTTTGGACATCGGAAAGGTTTCGAGAGAGTTCTGGCATATATCGGAGTACCGGGGGGTTACCGGAACCCCCCGGGGAGTCAATTAATGGGCCTTAATGAGCCATAGTGAAAAGGCGGAGGAGGCGGCCAAGGTGGGGCCCCCCCCCCAAGCACAATCCGAATTTGGAAGGGGGGCGGCCCCCCTTTACTACTCTTCTTCTCCCCCTTCCTTCCCTCTCCTAATCCAACTAGGGAAGGGGGAATCCTACTCCCACCGGGAGTAGGACTCCCCCTTGGGCGCGCCTAGGAGGCCGGCCCTCTCCCCCTCGTCCACTTCTTTATATACAGGGGAGGGGGCACCCCATAGACACACAAGTTGATCATTGATCTCTTAGCCATTCGCTATAGGTACCCCATTCCACGCCTTGGCGATATGCTAGATGAACTTAGCGGTGCCACTATCTTTTCCAAAATTGATCTTGAAAGTGGTTACTATCAAATACGCATACAAGAGGGTGATGAATGGAAAACCGCTTTCAAAACAAAGTTTGGTTTGTATGAGTGGTTAGTCATGCCTATGGGTTTATCGGAAGCACTCGGTACTTTCATGCGTCTTATGCATTATGTGTTTCGCCCTTATATTGGTGAATTTGTTGTTGTCTACTTTGATGATATCCTTGTTATTAGCAAATCTCTCAAAGAGCATGTCACCCACCTTCGAACCGTGCTACAAACTTTTTGAAAAGAGCAACTTTATGCTAATATGGAAAAATGCCTTTTTGGTGTTGATAAGCTTGTTTTCTTGGGTTTTGTAGTATCTTCTAAGGGTGTTCATGTTGATGAATCTAAGATCAATGCTATTAAAACTTGGCCCCAACCAACCAATTTGCAACAAGTGCGTAGTTTCCTTGGTTTAGCCGGTTTCTACCATAGATTTGTGAAGGATTTTAGCACTATTGCTTCACCTTTACATGCTTTGAGTAAGAAGAATGAACCCTTTGTTTGGGGACCATCTCGAGATAGCGCTTTCAATGAGCTTAAGAATTTGCTTACTCATGCTCCCGTGCTTGCATTACCGAACTTTGACAAACCTTTTGAAATTCATTGCGATGCTAGTGGTAATGGCATAGGAGGTGTGTTAACACAAGAGAAGCGCCCCATAGCATATTTTGGTGAGAAACTTTCCGGAGCGCAACTCAATTACCCCATATATGACAAAGAGCTATATGCTTTAGTGCGAGTTTTGCGTGAATGGGAACATTATCTCCGCCCTCATGAATTCATCATCCATACCGATCATGAAACACTCAAATACCTTAAGGGTCAAACTAAGTTGAACAAGCGTCATGCTAAGTGGAGGGAATTTATTGAGTCATTTCCTTATGTTATCAAGTATATTAAAGGTAAGGAAAATGTTGTGGCGGATGCGCTTTCCCGTGTATGCATGCTTGTTACTCAACTTGAATTGAATGTCATTGGCTTTGAGCACATAAAAGACTTGTATGAGCATGATCCTACTTTTGCAATTCCCTATGCCAAATGTTTGACGCATACATCTTGGGAACGCTATTACATCAAAGATGGTTATCTTATGAGAGCTAACAAACTTTGCATCCCCGAGTCTTCTCTTCGTTTGTTGCTTTTATAAGAATCTCATGGAGGAGGACTAATGGGACATTTTGGATGAGACAAGACCCTTGCTACGCTCTCCAAGAACTACTTTTGGCCTAAGATGTTCCGCGACGTCAACCGCTTCAACAACTGATGCTCTACATGTCGAAAGCTAAGTCTAAAGCTCAATCTCATGGCCTATATATGCCTCTTCCATTTCCGTATCAACCATGGGAAGATATTAGCATGGATTTTGTGCTTGGTTTGCCTAGAACTAGAAATGGTAAGGATTCCGTTTTTGTTGTTGTGGACCGATTCTCCAAAATGGCTCATTTCATTCCTTGCAACAAGATAGTCGATGTTTCACATGTTGCCAATCTCTTTTGTAGGGAAATATTGCGTCTACATGGAGTGCCAAAGACGATTGTCTCGGACCGCGACGTCAAGTTCTTGAGTTACTTTTGGAAGACCTTATGCGCCAAGCTCGGAATCAAGCTACTCTTCTCCGCGGCATATCATCCACAAACCAATGGCCAAACGGAGGTGATAAACCATACGCTCTCCACTCTACTACGCATGTTGATAAAGAAGAACATCAAGGAGTGGGAGGAGTGCCTACCTATCGCCGAGTACGCCTACAACCGTGCAAGACATAAGACTACCGACAAGTCCCCCTTCGAGGTCGTCTACGGCTTCAACCCGCTGTCTCCATTGGACATTCTACCTCTACCGCTACAAGAGCGCACAAACATGATTGCGAGTGCCCGAGTCAACCACCTCAAGAAGATGCATGAAGATACAAGGCACACCATCGAGCACCAAGTACAACAACTTGCGACCAAGCTCAACGTCAACAAGCAACCCATGATATTCAACATTAGAGCCTTGTCTACCAACTCCTAGTAGTTATTAAATATTGCCACCATTAACTGCGTACTCATCTCATCATTCAACCCTTCCATAAACATCTCCTGCTTCATGGCATCTGGGGCATAGCAGGCTAACTTACTAAACTCATCCACGTACTGCCCCACAGTACGGTTTCCCTGGCGTAGGTTGCGAAACTCACGCTTCTTCATGCTCATAGCCCCAGTTGAGACTTGTGCAGTGCGAAAGGCTTGCTGGAACTGCTCCCAAGTGACATTGGCTATAGGGAAAGTGGATGTGTAATTCTCCCACCATGAGGCTGCGGGTCCATCCAATTGATGTGCGGCAAAACGCACCTTCTCAACATCTGTTCAACCTGCGGTGGTCAACTCCCTTCCGATCCTGCGTAGCCAGTCATCAGCAACTATTGGCTCAGTGCTACTGGAAAACACCGGTGGCTGTAAGCTCAGAAAATGGGCTAAGTTGTCAACTGGAGGTGGTGGCGGTGGGTTGTTGTTGTTGTTGTTGTTGCCTTGGTTTTGGACTAGTAGCCGCATCAAGGCATTCTGCTGTTGGATCAACTGAGTGAGCTCCGGTGGGAAGGCAAATCCGGGGTCACGCCTCAGAGGCATCTGATGGGTTTAGAGGGGAGAGAATAGAATATAATGAGGTCTAGTGAGAAAGCACTACCCATATGCACATGAGACAAACACATTCATATCACACCAAAATCAATTCAAACAAGGGCATACAATCAATCTAACTATCGTTACAGTGCTCGGACAACTAATATATACATGGGGAAAATACTACTAATAATATGGTGGTCTGCTAGAAATTTTGATCGGTGGAAGACTCCATGATATCTGATCTAGCTTCGTCTTTGTAATCATCATCACTACTGTCGGGGTCGGAGTCGGTTTCGTCGATGATGATGTAGTCTTCAGAATAAATGTCACCAGGTTGGTCGTCATCTCCTCCTGGCGCGGGGTCTCCCATGAGCACTCCTAGCTTCCTTGTCAGGTCGTCATTCTTCTCCACTAGTATTGCGATTTCCTCCTCATATCCGTCGCATGTAGACTTGAGTTCCTCTTCTAGCTCCATGTTCCGGGTCATCACCTTCTGCAGGTCTATCATGCTTGCACACAACTGGTTCTCCTGTCGACGAAGGTGTTGGTTTAACTCCTGGATGAAAGCTGCAATGGACATGTCCCTCCTGGTACTGATCATCTCCCATTGCTCGTCTCGGCGACCACATATCTGGTAGATGGTGTCCTTAAGATCCTTGTGATAAACTTCGCCGATGCGTCCCATCGCGATGTGGGCTGCCATGCTCTTACCTAGACTCTAGGTTGGTGCATTGATACGTCTCCAACGTATCTATAGTTTTTGATTGTTCCATGCTATTATATTATCCGTTTTGGGTGTTTAATGGGCTTTACTATACACTTTTATATTATTTTTGGGACTAACCTATTAACCCATGGCCCAGTGCAAATTGCTTTTTTTTGCCTATTTCAGTGTTTCGCAGAAAAGGAATATCAGACGGAGTCCAAACGGAATGAAACCTTCGGGAGCGTGATTTTTGGAACAAACGTGATCCAGAGGACTTGGAGTGGACGTCAAGAAATCAACGAGGAGGCCACGAGGCAGGGAGGCGCGCCTGCCCCTGGGCGCGCCCCCACCCTCGTGGGCCCCTCGTGGCTCCACCGACCTACTTCTTCCTCCTATATATACC
The DNA here is from genome assembly GCF_018294505.1 of Triticum aestivum. Classification (NCBI taxonomy): domain Eukaryota; kingdom Viridiplantae; phylum Streptophyta; class Magnoliopsida; order Poales; family Poaceae; genus Triticum; species Triticum aestivum. The sequence goes on from NC_057802.1 coordinate 106,117,288, forward strand.
CATGTACCCTGAAACCAACGAGGAGCACCACGAAAACCTATTTCCACCGCCGCAACCTTCTATACCCGTGAGATCCTATCTTGGGGCCTTTTCTGGCGCTCCGTCGGAGGGGGAATCGATCACGGAGGGGTTCACTATAAAAAAAGACACATCCGTGACATTTTGGGCCGAACGAAAAAAAATTCTGTCATACATATGACACTTCTATGACGATAATTGTGACAAAACCCGGTATCATCATAGATGTGGTGGGCTCCTACTTCTATGAAAAAAATCATGACAGAAAATGGGCTTTTCGTCCTGGGCGGGCCAGAGAAGCAGCTGCATGACATTCTTTGGGCCGTCCATGACAGAAAAAACCGTGGTAGAAGCGAGGGCGAGGAAAGTTTCGGGGAGTTCCCGGTTACGGTGGGAGGTCGGGGGCCGAGCGATGCGCATTTCTCTCGTACACGTACGCGCGTGTGTGCGAGGTGTTGGCTCTAACAGAACCCGAGCGAGGCGTTGGGCTCTAACTGAACCCGAGCGATTGCACTGCAGGCTACGCGTTACTGAACCCGAGCGATCGATCGATGGCTGTTAACTGAACATGATCGAGCGATTCCTTCGCTACTGCTACTAACTGAAGTCGATCGATTGGATGAACAGTGAGCGTTGCGGGGGGGGGGGGGTTGGATGAACAGTGAGCGGTGGCGTTGCCTCTGGATGAACAGGACCCCGTGGTGTGGAGGTCTGGATGAACAGTAGACGGTGAAGGGGTGCCCGTGGAGGGGTGGTTGAACAGGACCCCGTGGTGTGGAGGGCTGGATGAACAGCAGACGGTGGAGGGGTGCCCGTGGAGGGATGGTTGAACAGGACCCCGTGGTGTGGAGGGTTGGATGAACAGTAGATGGTGGAGCGGTGCCCGTGGTGGGGTGGTTGAACAGTAGCCGGTGGAGTAGCGCGCGGTGGAGGCTGGCTGAACAGGAGCCCGTGGAGGCTGGAGGAGGTCGACGGTAGCCCGTGGAGGCTGGAGGAGGTCGACAGTGGAGATGAACAGTATCCCGTGGAGTCCCGTTTTGTGGTACGCCACACCCCTCCCGATGAACATGACCCCCGTTTCGACCGTAGGAGGTCCGTTTCGTCCATTTTGCGGTACGCCACACCCCTCTCGATCAACAGGACCCCCGTTTCGACCGTAGGAGGTCCGTTTCGTCCGTTTTGCGGTACGCCACACCCCTCCCGATCAACAGGACCCCCGTTTCGACCGTAGGAGGTCCGTTTCCTCCGTTTTGCGGTACACCACAGCCCTCCCGATCAACAGGACCCTGTTCCGAACGTAGGAGGTTCATTTCCTTCGTTGTGCGGTACGCCAGGCCTCGTTTCCATCGCCTGTTCCGTCCAAGCCCTCCCGATGAACACGACCACGCATTCCGCTCCGACCCAGCCGGTTGGCTCCCACGCGTTCTGTTGCCTCCCGATGAACACGACGCATTCCGTTGCCTCCCCATGAACACGACGCATTCCGTTGCCTTCCCATGAACATGACGACGACGCAGTTTCTCCGTTCCGACCCAGCCATGTACACGAGCGCTGGTCGTACGTATGCGCGAGTTGGCGTTTGAGACCCCGCCCATATATAGACATATGTGGCACCCTGGCCGCTGTACGTATGTGTACATGCTACGTGCGCGCCTCTACTACGACACGTACGCAACTCTACTATGACACGTGCGCGCCTCTACATCCACCAGTATATATGTGCGTACACGTTCGCGACCAGAATGACAACGCTACGTACGCTTCGACCAGGTGGGTCCCGACTGTCAGGCACTTCCTTGCCTGCGAAGATGTAGCTGGTGGGTCCCAGCAGTCATGGGGGCGAATCGTATTTTTTTTGCCCGGACGCACTTCCTTCCGTGCGAAGATGTAGCTGGTGGGTCCCAGCAGTCAGGGGCAAACATTTTTTCGTGAAATACGGTGGCCCGACCGGTGGGTCCCCGCTGTCAGGTGGAGGAATAATTATGTTGCACGTAATAAGGAGGCACTTCCTTGCTGCGGCCGTGGACCCAGCTGTCAGCCTCTCCACGTACAATCCACGTCCGATGGAAGCCATTCCTTGACCACGTTGACCACGCCGCGCCGAGAGCAGCAGGGCGGTGGACGACAGCGAGGCCTAGGAAGGGGACGACGCGGAGCCGGGGACGACGCGGCAGTGGATGCCCGTGCGTAGAGGAGTACAAGGGTTCACTGGTTCGCTGCTGTGTGAGGCTGCCGTCGCCACAGAATAACAGGGGGTGTGGGTGAGTAGAGGGATGGTCTGGCCAGCGGTGGGAGTAGTAGGGGCAGTGAGGCCTCCGCCGCATCGCAGCCGGCCATGGGAGGCAGGAGCACGAGGCACGACCGGCGCTGGTTTGGGCGGCTCGAGCAAGAAGACCATAAGTTGAAGAAGCACTACGGCCGTTGGATGGACATCGTACGGTCACTGGAGCTAGAATCGTGCATATTGACTAAGTTGACAAAGCCCTCCGTCCCCGTCAACTTAGTAGGCCCACAAGTCAGCCTGCCACTATACTGGGTCCCAGCCAACAGGGGGAGTATTCATTTTTTTTGTGCGTAATAAGGAGGCACTTCCTTGCGTGCGAGGATATAGCTGGTGGGTCCGAGCTATCAGCGGCGGTAACTTTTTTTCGCGAAATACAGAGGCCCTTATGGTGGGTCCCTGATGTCAGGTGGAGGAATCATTATTTTGCGCGTAATAAGGAGGCATTTCCTTGCGTGCGGCTGTGGACCCAGCTGTCGGCCTCTCCACGTACAGTCCACTTCAGATGCATGTCGGTTGTTGACCAGGCCGCGCCGAGAGCACCAGGGCGGTGCATGACGGCGAGGCCTAGGAAGGGAACGACACGGAGCCAGGGAAGACTCGGAAGTTGTTTCCCACGCGGACGGGAGTACGACTGTACGAGGGTTTACTGGTTTGTCTGCCGTCACCAGAGAATAACAGCAGGTGTGGGTGAGTAGAGGGATGGCTAGGCCAGCAATGGGAGTATGGTGGGGCGGTGAGGCCTGCGCGGCAGCAGAGCCGGCCGCGGGGAGGAGGGAGCAGGCAGTCCCGCCGGCGCCTGTTTGAGCAGCTGGAGCAGGAAGAGCAGAGATTGAAGAAGCACGACGGCCGTTGGATGGACATCCAACAGTCAGTGCTTGTGCGACAACCTTTTTTTAGGAAAGCCTCAAATCTATGGAAAACAGCATACAACCCATCTGCCATTATTTCTAATAATTTACAGCCCATTTGCTAATTATTAAGGTTTTTTTGGAGCCCATATTCTTTTTGTTAGCATTACAGCCCATATTTTGGCCACGGTTAAAAATTTATACGAAATTTTGCATATTTCGATGCGGTCCGAACTGTTTTTAGTCCCGAAATTTCGACTCACATTCAAACTGATTTTAAAAATAAATGTATATCAATATAAAATCCAACCAATTCTCCACGCATAAAAATTAATGTAATTTAAAATCTCGAAATGAAAAAAAAGATATTTGAAACTAATTGCCGGTTTGATGTGTTTTAAAAATGTACAGCCCATTTCTCATTACTGATGGGCCATTTTCTCGGCCACCCGAATGAAAGCTCTCCTCGTCTTGAAAGATTTGCAGCCCAACAGGCCTGACAAAGCGACTTACTTGGCAAATCACAAAAAAACTGGGCTGTGGCCGTGGACCCAGCTGTCAGCCTCTCCACGTACAGTACTCTTCCGATGGAATGTCGTTGACCACGTTGACCACGCCGCGCCGAGAGCACCAAGGCGGTGGACGACGGCGAGGCCTAGGAAGGGGACGACGCGGAGCCGGGGAAGACGCGGCAGTGGATGCCCACGCGGAGAGGAGTACGAGGGTTCACTGGTTCGGCTGCGGTGTGAGGCTGCCGTCGCCGCAGGGCCTGGCTAGCGGTGGGAGTAGTAGGGGGCGATGAGGCCTCAACGGCAGCACAGCCGGCCACTGGAGGCAGGAGCAGGCGGTCTCCCCGGCGCTGGTTTGGGCGGCTGGTGCAAGAAGAGCAGCGATTGAAGAAGCAGCAGGACCGTTCGATTCAAATCCAACGGTTACTGCTGCTAGAATTGTTTGTTGACTAAGTTGACAAGCCCTGCGTACGCGTCAACTTAGTAGGCCCACAGGTCAGCCTCCCAACCGGTGCGCCCCAGATGTCAGTGGGAGGAATCATTTTTTTGCACGTAATACGGAGGCAGTTGATTGCGTGTGGCCAGACCAGCGGAGGGAGTAGGGTGGGCCGGGGAAGCCTGCGCGGCATCACAGCGGGCCACAAGAGGAGGGAGCAGGCGGTCCCGCCGGCGCTAGTTTAGGCGGCTGGAGCAGAAAGATCAGAGATTGAAGAAGCACGTCGGGCGTTGGATGGACATCCAACATTCACTGCTGCTAGAATCGTATGTTCACTGACAAAGCCTTGCCTAAACAAGTCAGCCTCGAAATCTGTGGTGTGTACAGCCCATTTGTTATTATTTTTATAACTTTTACTCATTTTCAAATTCATATGGAATTTATTGCAGCCTGTTTTCCACTTTTAGAATTGCTGGCCATTTTCTGGTCAGTACCAGGGTCAAAAAAATAACTAAATATGTGGGAGATTTTGAAAATTCGCAAATTTTTGATGGGGAACGAAATATTCTTAATCCAAAAATTAATAGCCATACTAAAACAAATTTAAAAATAAATTAGTACTATGTCATGTTAAATCCAATGAAATACGTATAAGATATCAGTGAAGAACAAAAACAAAAAAAGAAACTTATATCCCATTTGCTATAATTTTTTGGAATTTTCAACCCCTTTTGATATTACTTTTAACAGACATTGACCATACTCTTAAGCCAGGCCGGAATGCATCCCTCCTCGTCTTGAAAGATTTGCAGCCCAGTAATTCGGAGAAAACAAATAGGCCTAGCTTGGGTATTCTTCAAAAAGAAATACTGGGCTACCTATTTTCCCAAAGAACTGGTGCATGAGCATTTAGCTTTATTTTTATTTACTTATTTATGTTTAGGGGACCATGAGCATGTACCTGGGCCGGATTCATGTGAGAGCCTCCCTTCCAGTTAATTATGGGCTTCTCTATTGGGCCTTCATCAGTGGGCTGCATGTTATCAACAAGTGGAAAATGTGTTCCGTACGAAAAATAGTATGCGCTACGTACGGTACGGGGCACTAAAGGATCGAACCGTGCAACGACTTCCAAAACATTGTGTTTGTCGTTCTAACAACACATTTATTCAACCAACAGACGAAATATACTACTGATTGTACATTGAAAACAACAGCAGCAGCAACCAGGGCTGGGGGTGCAACAGAAGCAGTAAGCAGGCCAGAAGAGTGAAGACGCAGCTCTCTCTTCCAAACCAAACATCAGCCATCATTACAAAAGGGCTACCAAAAAAGAACAAGTGTATGCATCAAACTAAATAAAGATCCTACTACACCAAGTGTACGCATCTAACTAACTGGCTCAGTTAGACGTTACTATTTATTAAGCTGTGGAGATTGGCTGACGGCTTGAACCAGATGGGTGCCTGACGGGGGAAACTCCAGCCAGCAGGTCGAAGTCTGATACTTGCGACCCTCTCTCCTACTTTGGGCTGCAGAGCGTGGCGGCACATATCAGGGTATGGTGCATGCAGAGACGCATGGTACGCTGTGTACACACAGTTTTGCCTGATGAACGAAACCGCGCTGCCATCATGATCCTTGCCGTCGGTTATCTCCTGGTTAATCGGATAATTCAGTCCGACAAACAGAGAGCGTGTACCAAGGCTACTTACCAGCCTCCAGTCAAAAATTCCTGAAGGCCCAGAGAAGCTGGGATCCTGCTCAAAGACCTTGCAGTGACTGTGATTGTATTCCGCGAAACAACACGTCCGGTACGTGCGAACGATCATCAATCTTTCGCCGTCGTCTGATCGAGCCAGGAACCACCTGCAACTGCCATGCCGCTTTTCTTTGAAAGGTTCTGGGATTAGGAAGGGTAGGGACACCAGGCGGCCTACAACATCATATCAAGTTGGAGTCAAATAAAAAAGGGCTCTTGATTTAGTCAATCTTAAGAACAGCATGTTATGAGCATGAATATTTTTTCAGCAAATGTTGACAGTAATATAAGCAAGCCATCATGATATCATAGGAAAGTAACATACTGCTGTAACAGCCGTTTGTAGCGATGACTGGAGTAGGCCAGCAATACGTCCAGCCATAGAAGGAGTCGACAGCGTAAATGAAGCCCTTGTGTTCAATGGCATCAGAGAACCATGGAGGATGTATGATCCTGCGATGGACGTGCAGTTTTATCCACTTACCGCAGTGACCTGTCAGATAGGCGAGACCGCGGTTGAAGAACGCAATTAGCCTGAAGTCTTTATAATTCGCAGATCTTGTGGGCACTTGGCAGATTACAACCTTGAGCAAATCAAACTTGGTATCATGTTGGCTACTGTAAGATTCCGAGTATTCTGGGCCGCGGTGCCAAAGCAGTGCAGTGTTAATCGAAGGAAGGGGGATCAATCGCCAGGTGTAGACCTCCACGAGCATCCAGCTGCCGCGACCGTCGACGAGCACCATCCAAGACGTGTTCATGCCGACCCAGTACATACCGTTAATGTAGTTGAGGTTGATGGGGATCGGATCGCAGTCAAGGGGGTTGATGCTCGCCACCCTACGATCGTTATGCTGTGTGGCACGCCGTTTCTGAAGATCAGGCGGCATCAACAAGCAAGGAGCTGGCTTAAAAAGCTCCGGCCTGAGGGCTTTGAGTAAACGGTACAGCCCCGACGAGCACGCGGTGAGCGGCATGGTACTGAGATTCTCCACAGGCGAAACAATGAGCTTGATTACCTCTGTGGGGAGCGAATTCCAGCCACTCTTTTGGCGGACGCTGCTCGGTTCTGCCATTGTTAGTGCTTGGGTTTCGGACGAGGGGGGGTGGTGCCTTAGCGGGGATGGAAGATTGGACGAGATTATGTGCGGACAAAGATGGAGAAGCGAATATGTGCTGCGGGAAGTGGACAGGTGATGATGACTGCAGCACGCCGCTTGACTTACGAGACACATACCAGCAGCATAGGGTCATGTCGATGCCAGACAATTTGCTTGAGTGATCACAGTACTGGTACTCCCTACAGTGCTATGCCCTAACTTGCTTGAGTAGAGTAGTAGAGTAGGACTCTGCTCTACTACTAGCACCGGAGGAGTAGTATATTCTAATCTAAAATAGTTACAAACTTCAATGCCCGCGCGTGGAACGACTACAAACCGTGCTCAAAGACCGTGTCTATATGGTGTTTGGACATGGGCGACAACCTCAACGCCAACGGTGCTGCTCCCGTTGCACCGTATGTGTTTCTGTCCTTCCTGTTTGAAATCGTGGTAGAATTCATGTTTCTACTCTGTATCCTACTACTATGCTAGTCCACATGATTAGTTTCATCTCTGTTATAGCCGTCATGATTTATTTTGTGCTTATTCGGATTAAATCTCATAGTAACTTGCTCATATATTCAACTGGCGCAACATCCCCTACAGCCACTCCCATTTCATGGACGGCCTGGTCGATGCCTCCAAGGAGCCCTTCGTCCACTGCTATGAGTGCCCGATGCCGTTTTGTGGCTCGCCGGCGGACATGGTGCATCACCTCACGGATGTGTGCAGCGGTCACTACTGGCCCTTGGCGGAGAACATCAAGTACGAGACGTGCTACCCGTTCACCATGCCGGAGTCGCTGGAGGATCAGCGCCGCCTACTAGTCTCGGAGGAGGACGACAGCGTCTTCCTCTTGACCGTGGGCAGGAGTAATCCCATGTGTAAAAACTAATGATATCTTGAGAATTTTATCGGAAAATAGTATGTCGACCATTTCATCGAAAAAATGATATGTCGAGAAATATGATAGAGGTGAGGAGGAGTGGGGCGTGGTGGTGACTGGTGGTCGGACTGGGCGGAGGCATGGGGATGGACGGCGCCGGCAGCGGCCACCATGCCAGATTGTTCCAGAGACTTCCTTTTGTAATTTCTCAGCAATGAGGTTGTGGGAGATAAGGATGAACGAGGCAAGGCCTTATCTGTAAATGTGGAGAGAGGAGCGGGTATCTTTTGTAAATTTGTCATAGTTTGCTTTCTATCCGTCAGATATAGATCGGACAATCTATATTATAAGATGGCAGGCGCACCATCATCACCAACTCGGTTTTTTCTCTACTCCTACTCCTATAAAAGACTCAGTTGGTGATGATGGTGTGTCTGCCATCCGCCATTTCTGACCATTAGATCTGCATCTAACGGCTGTGATGTAAGTTGTGGACTTTTGCAACAATTCCCACTTCTCTGCTCCAGTTTACAAAAAACCCCTTAGTATCTTGAAACCAACCACATTCCTCCCTTACTTCATCAAAACAGCCCAAAGAATATATTTGGAGTGAAACATAAGATTTTTTTGTGATATGTATATCAAAAGTAAACTGTTTTCTTTCAAATTTGTGAATATGTATTATTCTACTTTGGATCCGTTGCAACGGGCGGGCTCATAGTTATAAAGGTTTATCTCTTGCATTCTCCGCAACCAACACCTAGTGTACTGGTCCGGGCCGGATGCTCGCAGCCCGATGACCTGAGTTTGAATTCTGTCCTAAACTTTAGCTTTTTATATTTTTTTAATATATACTACTTCTTTTGCTACTGTACTGGCAGTGGAACCCATAGAGTACTTAGAATACAGGATTAAGGATGGATTTGTTTCTTTTTAACTTTCTATACGAATCTGTAGCCAGCCTGCAAGTCATGTACACTGTACTGACAGTGGAACCCACAGAGTACTTAGAATACAAGATTAAGGATGCAATTAACTTTTTATAGAGGGAGAATCATACACGCAATTAACTCAAATGGATTGGACGTGACTCTATTATTCTCCAACTCCAACCGACAAATTTCCTCCCGCGGGCCAGAGTAGATTTCTCGGTTTGCATGCGGGTTTAACGGAGGGTTTTGATGGAGGCGAGGAGGCGTGTTCAGCCGGGCGTGCAGTGGACGGCGCAGTATTATTCGATTTGACAACTACAACTAGTATATTATAAAAAACAAAGAAGAGTGGTAGAGATAGAGATAAGAATAGAGACTAGGGAGGAGCACCATCTACTGCTTCGTGGGCTACTCCTGCGCTCCATTCGGCGGCCGCAACGTCCCCTACAGCCACTCCCTCCTGCGCTCCATTCGGCGGGCGCTGTTGAAATTTGGGGAGCGCACTCTCGCGACTGCTAGCAGCGACGACTTCACCGACGACGACTTCTTCCCCGACCTCGGCAACCTCTTCCTCAACGACATGGGCGAAAACCTCAACGCCAATGGTGCTGCTCCCGTTGCACCGTATGTGTTTATGTCCTTCCTGTTCGAAATCGTGGTAGAATTCATGTTTCTAGTCTGTGCACGGGGACTCCAAGGAGGTTCACCTGGACATCTGCATTATTAGTTCAATGTTGATCATTAGTCTTCGCTCAATGTAATCCGCTGTCTAAGCATGTGGAGACTTCCATGCATGATCTTGCTCTATTGGAGTATCGCGCATGAATAAAAGTGTATCCATTTATGGTTTAGTCTAGAATCTTCCATGTATGAATTTTTACTACAGTACTGGTGAAAGACTTGTGATGAACCATTTCTTACATATCCTCTGCCCCCTTCCATGTCATCCTGATTTAATCCCTCCGTCTAGGTGTATAAGGGCATGGTTAATACTTAAATAGTATAGCCAACTGTTGACTATAAGAAAGTGCCATGTCACCTATAGCCAACATGTATAACAACGGATACTCAAAAACTAATTCTTGAAGTTTAATCATTTCTTGCAAAGCACAATAAGAGTTATTTCTTCACAAGTTTTGGATGCAGGTTGAACAGTTGAACGCTTTTGTTTGCAAAAGATACTTTTTTATCTATTTCACCCGGATGTTTGTGAGCTCTAGAGATGAAATAATATCCGAACAAACCTATCGATACCCGTTACACATGAGATGACCCCCACATCCTTTGTCAAAATAAACAACTCCCCGATCAATGCATTTCACTCTTCCGTACAACGCACGGGCACCTTACTATAGATTAGTATGACCAAAAATTGAACTAACATTATATATAGTACGATAAATGATGATGCATGTCACCTAAAATTATATCATTGAAAACTATGTTCAAATACGAATCCAACGATATTGTTTTTGTTGACATGCACTAACATTTTGTCAGTTAAATCTTCAGTCAAATTCAATGGGGGATAAACCACGACCGATGTAGTACTAGTGTAGAGGGCGGCGCTGCACGGGAGTCTCGCCCCGCTCGTGGCGCGGCAGTAAAGCTGTCATATCACAAAACCCAACCACTCCCAGTAATAAGTGGCCTGGTAAAATAAACGGACAAGCAACCATCACATCCCTCCGTCTTTTTTGCATTTCATATCTCTGCATTTACTTTCTCCGGTTCATCTCGCACACTCGATCCCTAGCTACTACTCCTAGTATCCCTAGCTACTACTCCTAGGGCCAGTTCTTTTGGCGGCTTCCCCAGCTTTTCCCATAAGACTAGTCACAGTGGAGAGTAACATTAAGGCGCCTCACTCATTTATTTGGGCTTCTAAACTACTACTAGTAGTACCTCCGTCCTGGTTTATTCCTCACCATTGTAATTTGTGCAAAATTTTGACCAAAGATTTAACTGATAAAATATTAGTGCATGTGACGTGCACTAACATTTCATTAGTTAAATTTATGATCAAAATTTTACACATATTACAATGGGGACCAATAAACCAGGACGGAGGTAGTAGTTATGGCATTACTAATCTAGAAGCCTAAAAGAACTGGCCCCTGGTACTCGTACTAGTAGTAGTACTCAAGTTGGAATTCCAATTGCACGGCACAACTTGTTAGGCAAAAAATTCGATACAGGGTGTAGGAAGCGGTTTGGGAATTTGCATGCCTTTCCAACCAGTGAGATACTCCGTACAAAGTACGACAGAGAAATAACCACAGAGAAGGAAGCTAAAAGTAAACAATCAAACGAGCATTTTTGCATTTGTTTTGCATTGAATCGTTTCACAAGCTTGACTAGTGCTGTTTTTCTACTTTTACAAAAACCGCATCGTAATGTTAAAACGTGCATTTGCACGTACATAAGTAATAGTAGTACTCCCTCCGTCTAGGTGTATAAGTCTTCCCTCCTTCTTGGTCACGGTGCACAACCAAAGATGACTTATTGACCTGGACGGAGGGAGTAGCACAGTCTGCAAGCATATATCGGGAGAGACGTGTAGTGCGATAGTATATAGTAAAGTTTGTGCTATATGCACGTACTTGCAAAATGCGTACGAATACACAAGGTTTCCAAACTTTCCCTTTTACATACTTAATTAAGGACGCTAAAAATTCCTGAACGTTCGGGAATTATCATTTGCGTCCCAAAACTAATGAGATCGCCTTACGAAAAAAAATTATACTCCTCCTAAAAGCCACGGCGCTCGCAGGAGCGCTTGCGGCGCGCCACGAGTGCCCTGGTGCGCGGCCGTTTCCCAGCGCGCCGACACAACGCCTCTTCCTCAGCCTCGCAACTCGCGAGGTGCTGATTGGCGGCTTGCCGGCAGGCGAGCGCGGTCTCACCGGTATGGTGATCCGGCGCCAACAGGTACTCCTCCTCGCTGGAAGCATGCACCCGGTCCACGTACCGCCAAGCGTAGATGAGGCGCTTGGGCCCGACTGCATTCAGGGCGTCGGCACGGGCGTCCTCCGCCACCCTCACGGCCCTCGCACGAGCCTTCTGCCAAAGAGCCAATTTCCTGACTCTCTCGGACGCGACATAGGCCTCCTAGGCAGCTTGTTCCACGGTGCGCTTCTCTTCCTCGGCCTTCTTCTCCGCCTCTATTTTTGGCACGCTCTGCTGGAGGCAAAGCCTCCGACAAGGCAACATCCATTTCTTTCCAAAGCTCCTCAAGGCTGGAGGGGCTCGGCGGCCGGCGCGGCGTTCTCCTTGTAGTGGGGAGCCGACGCGTCCTCCGGTGCGCGTGCTGGCGAGATTGGGAACGCCGACGCGTCCACCTCGACGCGTCGCAGCGAGGAGCGGAACACCGACGCGTCCTCCTCGACTAGCGGCGGCGAGAACGGAACGGCGACGCGTCGTGTCGCGGCGAGGAGCGGAACGCCGACGCGTCCTCCTCGACTAGTGGCGGCGAGGAACGGAACAGCGACGCGTCGCGTAGCGGCGAGGAGCGGAACACCAACGCGTCCTCCTCGACTAGTGGCGGCGAGGAACAAAACGGCGACGCGTGACCGTCCGCGCGGTGCAGCGAGGGGCTCCTAGGGCTTGGGAGGGGCGATGCCATGGTGGTCGACGTGAGAGGGAGGGGGAGGAGATAGCGATGAACGTGAACGTGAGGGGGAGGAGATAGCGATGTCGTGGGAGGCGAAGTATTTATAGCGAGCAATGGCACACCTACGTAAGATATGGACTGAGCTGCACTGACTTAACTGCAGGTCCAGTTGCGACACTGACATGTGGGCCAGACCCCTGTTGGGCCCATATGTCAGTGACCCAATGCACCTGCAGTTAAGTAACAGCTACGTGCGCATATTTGTTGGAGTAAATTACGGGGGAGCGAAGGGGTGGAAATATTGCTAGTCACAACGAATTGGACGAGCGTGGGGGGAGGAGAGTCATGCATGCAGATTTTTCCACACGGGGTGGAGTGGTGGGACCGCCGGAGGGAGAAGGAGAGTTTGGCAGGCATATTGTTTCCACACATGGAGAGGAAAAGATTTGGAGACGAACAGGCTTCCTGCAGGTATGGGGAACGGTGCATAATAAGTCATCTTGCATGCCGGGCTAGGTATAGTCTCAAGTCATTAAAAACATACACGCCCCACACATGTTCATATTTCAAGGTGCACTAAATTATTGCATGCGACGATTAAGGCTGGCCATAATGGTGGTATCTTAGCTGGTATCATGCACACGGGAATAGCAAACATGCTAATGTGGCAAAGAATTAAAGAAGAGAGGGGGGGTTAGAGTAACTAGTGTTGGTAAACACATTTTTTTGTGAAGAACGACAGCACTAGTTGAGTACTTTTGCAGACTTCAAAAACTATTCCAGCGCTTCTACTATCTTGCTAAGAGTAGGTGAAATTTTTTAATCGAGCCCTTTAAACTAGAAGGGAGGTAGTGGTACTCTAAGGCTGGTCATAGTGGGGAGTAACTTAGACTAGTAACATGCATATGTTACTAGTCTATGTTACTACCTCTATAGTCCATAGTATCATAGATTAGTATCATAGGTGGTCTCATTTATTGCCATGCATGACACATAGTAACATTACATTTATTATGTTACGGTATCTACCTATGTTACTATAACCATCTCTCTCTTCTTTAATTGCCTACCACATTAGCATGTTTGCGAGTCCCAAGTGCATGATACTACTTATGTTACCCCCACCATGGCCGGCCTAATAGCTAACCTTGTTGTGATGACAAGATAGGACATGGCACGCACCTGGACGGAGGAACTAGTCTGCATTGTGCATTTAAGTTTTGTCTGAAGTCAATGTACCTCTACTTTCACCAGACTTATAGAAAAATGTGTCAACATTCACAATGTCAAATCAATATTTGGAAGACAGCGACCACACCACGCTAGAGAATGCGGGGTCATTTGGAAGCAGGGTGATGTGACGACGGCTGACTGACTCCTCCCCCCACCCTCTCTCTTTCTCTCTTGCACAAAATTACCAATCCCTCTCTCCCCCGCACAAAATTGTCAATCCCTCAACCCACGAGATCCTTCCCCTTTCGTCCATGTTTTTCCAGCTCTCTCATCAAACATGTTGTCTCTTCTCCTTCCACGTATACAGAATCCAGATGCACACGCATCTCATGTATATTACATGTATCCATCTTTCTCACAGACCTAACTTCTTCCTCTCTCTTTCTCTCTCTATCTCTCTCTCTGTCTTGTTAGGTTTGTCTCCTACTCTCTCGTCCACATACATACAATCTTTCCCGCCCTATCTGCTCCATCTTCTGAAGTTTTCTCTGCACGTTTCATTCACACATTGGGATATGTCAAAATGTTGCTTCTATAATGGCTGATGTAGAGTTATGGTTGTTTTTGTTGCATCCTACAAAAAATAACAATGAAATGCATTTAGATTCTCATTTGACTGGGATTATGTGAGTTTGAGCATGTTGTGAAGTACTATAGACCTTGTATACATCTTGGGATTCGACAATGATTGTAACTATTGAATTGTATAGACCATTACATTCGAAGTCAATAGCCTAATATATTTATTTCACAATTTCAACAAATGATTAGTTCACTACAAACTAAGGAAACAAATTTGTACTCCCTCCGTTTTTATTTAAGTCCGCGTATTAGCATTGGTCAAAGTCAAGTTTTGTAAACTCTCAGAAAGCTTATAACAAAAAATATTAACATATACAATAACAAATAAATACCATTAGATTCATTATTGAATGTACTTTCACATCATACATATTTGTTATGGTAAATGTTTATATTTTTCTATAAACTTGGTCAAACTTTTGGAAGTTTGACTTCGGTCAAACCTAATATGCAAAGTTTACTACTACTGCTCGCTAGTTGCTTAGCCGAATCACTCAACGCGCCACACGGGGAGTCCAGTGTCACAAAATTTTGAGGTCGGCGGGAAAATCTCCCGCGACCCTGATTCGAGCAGTGGGAAGTTACCATCATAGCCTTCGAAACAGGCCTACGGATGACGCTTGGTAGGGGGCTGTTTTCGTAACTTCAGGTTCACCCTACCCAGCCAACCCCACCCCAGCACTCAGAGTAGTACACCTGAATACTCCCCATTTTCTATCCCCACCGCAAAATAGACTTATCCACGGCACCGCAGCCTTCGTGCTCCTCCCATTTACATTGGCGCACTCGTCCACCGCAGCGCATCTGCCTCATCGACGACCTCGTACGCCGCACTGGAGCCGGTCCATCGTCGTCGTCGTACACGAAGCCTCTTCCCCGGCATCGTCTTCCACGGTCTCGGATCTGCTTCCCGGAAGCCGACGACAAGCGCAGAAGTATCACCGTCATGGACAATGAAGTGACTCCCGTTGCCGACCATGACTCACAGAGGCCACCGCGACCATCGTTCTCCTCCTCGATTGGTAATGTGTGTATTGAATCACTTAGTAGTACATGCGCAGTTCCAATTTTGTTCATACCTACCCTTCAAATTTCCTGGGTGCTATTGTTCCCGTAAAAGTAATTGGTTATAGCCTCCATTGTCCAACAGAATATCAGCTTGTAATTGTGCATCGCTCCTGTATCGCGCTGTGCTTGGGTAGGTTTTTCATCTGCAACCAGTAGTGTGGCAAATGATGGAAAGGTTTTTAGAACTAGCAAGATGCCCATGCGTTGCACGCATCAAGATGCATTTGTACGAGTAGTTTATCTTGTGGGGGAAAAGGATGAACGAGGGAAGGCATTATTTTCAAATCTGGAGAGGGGTATGGGTATCTTTTTGCAAAATTCCCATTTGTTTCCTTCCTATCTGTCAGATATAAATCGGACGGCCTATATTGCAAGAAAAAAAGTATAGAGAAAAAAAAGTAGACAGTAAAGGAAGTAGAGATAAATATTAAATATAAAATATAAAATAAATATAACAGTAGAGAAGAGAGTAGAGATAGCAGAGACATCAGGAAAGGATCGCGCGCACATGGGAAAAAGCGGCCGAGCGTGCGCTAGTTTTGGCGCGCGGACGTCCGGCGCGCTTTATAAAATCCAACGCCCTCCCACCGCTCTGTGCCTTGCCACCGCTCTCTCCCTACTCTGTGCCTCGCCACTGCTCTCTCCCTGCTCTTTTTCGCCTCGTCGCAGCCGCGCCACCATGCCGCCGCGTCGCCGGGAAACTTGGGGATACCGCGGCGTCCGCGCGCGCCCCTCTGGTGGCTTCTCCGCCGAGATCCAGTTCCGCGGGATGCGCCTCGGCCTCGGCAATTTCGACACTGCCAACGAAGCCGCCCACACGTACGACGTGGCGGTGTGGCGCCTCCGGTGGCCTCATAGAACATTGAACTTCCCCAACGTGCTGACGCGGGAGCGGGCGCAGGAGCTCGCGCATCTGCCGCGGCTTAGCACTGACGAGGATCGTCGCGACAACCAGAGGCGGGAGCACCGTCTCGGCATCGCCGAGATGGACGAGGAAGCCATGGCGCTGTGGCGCCAACACTTCCTGCAGGACATCATCAAAGAGCACGAGTTCTACGTGCAAAGGAGGGCGGAGAGGGATAAGAGGAGGGCGGAGCGAGCCGCCTATCGCGAGGACAAGCGTAGGCGAAAAGCGGACGCTCAATTCAACATGACGCTAGGAGCAGCGTCGCCCTGGGAATCCGACGACGATCGGTATCTTCACGCCTACAGTCAGACGTCGGAGGAGGACATCACCGAGGAGGAGTCAGACGACGAGGAGTAGTTGAATTATCTTTTTTATCTATCTATGCTGAGAACTATCCTCTACTCTCTAGTATCTACTTCTCGATCTCAGCATTGTAAATGCTTTTTTAAAGCGCCGCGCGTTGTGATTCTGTTGGAGATGTTCTAACATGGCAGACGAGTGCTTTAATATTGCCCACAAGATGCGCGAGTATTACTAGTAGTATATTTTTCTTGCCATGTTGAGATTTTAAAACCACGAGTGCGAACATGCAGAGGAGCAATGAAGACCAAACACGGGATATTCGGGACATCTTCAAGGAGCGTGGCAAGTTAAAGAGGAGCTGCACCGAACCTGTAAAACGAGCTTTGGTAAGTAACACCCTTTCAATTACTTTCGTGTAGCCTCGTGTTCTTCGATGTGTATATGTTGTAGTTTCTATTTCTCTTAAGCGTGGTGTTCTTCGATGTGTAATAAGAAGAGTCTTAATCATCCTAATGCTTTTTTTAGCTTGAGGTAGGAAGTGGGTGTTCTCACCTTGTAGTCTGTTTTTATTTTTTTTCCTTTTGAATTCACTTCTCCGAGTTCTGTTTATCTGGCTTCTACTAAATCTAGGTTGCTCTGAGTATTGATCTAAAAAAGAAGTAACTTCATGTCAGGATGTAGTTCCTGCGAGGAGGGAAGTATGGTCAACCTCGAGATCATGTTTCCAAAATGAGGCTGGATTACACACAAGGTGTCAGTTCCCTAATGATGCTGGATTAGACACAAGGTGCAAATTCCCAGATGATGCTGGATTACACACAAGCCAGGTGGAGTCGTCAGCTGTTCGTGTCCTCGTGGCATTAGTAAAGGCTGAAAGAAAGCGTGCAGCAGCCCTTGAGAATGTAGCTGAGTTCCTAAAGAAGCGAAAAGAGCAATCAGATGCTCTCTTCACCCAAGCCAAAGAAGAGATGGATGAAGCCAGAAATAAGCTAGCAGAGGCAGAGCAGGCTAGGCGTCTCCTGCATCTAAAACTGTTGTCAATACAAAATTTCCTTCATAATAGCTAGGTTCAAATGTTTATCCAGTCAGCATGCCTGTTGTGATGTCCGTGCATCTACTGATGTGGCACAAAATGTTTTTTTAGGGTCATGTAATAACAGCAATTACTTTCCAAACAATAACAGACGAAGCATTGGACATGGTATAGTTCACGCGCAAGCCCGACATTCCAAGTTCAACTTCCACATCAAACTCATGTTCACAGATATCTGCACATTCATACATAATGTCCACAACCATGATTCACTTCAAAGCCAAAAAAATTATGAGGAGAGTTATAAATAAAGAAAATCCTCTACTAGTTCCTGCTACCAGTGCGAGCACAACAAGTCAAGACCATGCGTAAATTAATTATATTTTAGTCATTTTTTGTGTTCTAAAATGCCTGCCGGCTCCCGAATATTGGTTGTACAACCAGTGACACAAAATGTAGGACCGACTCCAGCAGACTGTACCCATACTTCACTCGCCATACCACTAGCCCCACCACACAGGACCTGCACTCCGGCAAAAGGTATACCGATTTCATTTGCCATAGCACCAGCTGTACCACAGAAAAATCTCACTCCAGCAAAAAGTACAGCAAGTCCACCGGCCGAAGACCTATCCCAACTGCAGAGACGGCCAATTCCTGCATATTGGAACCCCATTCCATTTATTCCCTGTTTAAAAGACAATGCTTTCAATATTGTTAGGGACTACGTGCATATATTCTCATCATGGGAAGATTATTGTGAAGACAAACACCATTTTCACTTCTTCCTGTCCAACTTACATGTAAGTGCTATTAATCATGGTTATTATTTTCCTGCTTTCTGCTGACTGAACACATCATTGATTTACATTACATTGTTGTAACTAGGCGAGGGTCAATCTGGATAGTCATGACGAGCAAAGCTTGCTTGTGCTTTTCAAGGAAGCATTGCAGCAGTATCGGTGTTACCTCAAGAAATCACACTTTGATGGCAAGTCTATAAACGAATTTCCGGTGAAGTCTCCTGTGCTAAATTTAGAAGACATTGAATGGAAAAACCTTGTTATGCACTGGTCTCATTCCCAGGATGAGGTACTGTCTATGAAATCACATGACAATTTGAACTTCTACTTTTCCGCATGTGCCTTACGGATCTTTTTTGCAGGAAATCTGCTCGAAGAAGAATTCCGGTTTGACAAGAACGACAGGATATCGCAAATATGCTGCCCGTTGCTTTGCTCTTGTTAGTACCTGTTGTCCTGTATCACTGTACTTGCATACATACTTGGTTCATTATGTGACAGCAGTATGAATGATAGCTTGCTTATCAATTGTTCGCTCCAAATTATCTGATCTGTATGAATGGTTACATTAGTGTAGAATATATCCAATGCCAATGTTTTTTAGCTCTGCATTGTTCTTGTAAGTACATGATGTTCTTTATCAGTGTACTTATAATGACAGGTAGTTTTTCATGTACCATCACTCTGCAGCTTATTTTCCTTTGCCCTCCATTTTCTACACATCAGATCTATATTTACTCTTACCATAAGGTTGGTACTGAAGAAGTTTAGCTGTGCATTGCTCTTGGCTGTACCTTTTGCCTGTATCGCTGCACTTACATTTATAGCTACTTGGTTATGTAGCATCACTCTTCATCTTATCTTAAATATTCTCCATTTTTTCGTATATTATCACATCTATATTTACTCTTAACAAAATGTAGAATAAAGGCAATGCTTTTGAAGAAGATTCTGTGGTAAACTTCATGAATTGGCCCCCCATCAGCATGGACAGGGCCTTTATAGAGCCTGTCTTCACCAATAATGTAAGTTTGTCCATCTCAAGCCTTCAAACTTTGTTGTATATATTTGGTTAGGCATGACTGCAACAGTTGTTTATTTTTGGTGTTTGCATCAAATTGCTTGTTTAAAGTTTATTATGTAGTTCATAAACAAAAGTTTGTCCTTTCTCAATTTAAGTTTTAAGTTGTACAACCAAGTTCCTTCTTCATACCATGTAAATTAAACTATACAGAGCAAGTGATCTTCTTTTGCACTGCATGTATGCTTCTGTTCTTCATCCGTAATCCAGTGGTGTGGTGAACCTACCCACTACAGCACAATGTCATATTCTGCAATGTCTTAACTATGAACAATGTCATATCATTCTACTACTATTTAAACCGTCTCTTTATTTGCCAATCTGAAATGGTATAAATTGATAGCAGACTAACCATTGATACTTATGAGTTCTTGATCTGTAATCCAGTGGTGTCGTGAAGCCGCCAACTCCTTCACAATGTCATTTCCTGCCATGTCTTGACCTGAACAATACCATATTGTGTTAATGCAATTTTAAACTGTGTCACTTTATTTGTTAGTAACAAATGTGATGAATTGTCAGCACTGATAATTTTATGTGCAAAACCTATCATCTGTCTGCTTGTTTATCTTTCAGAGTGAGGAAGATATAAGTGTTGAACAAGCGCAGTCTCATCATCTTGCTCAGCTGCTTGAGCTGCAGCTCCCCAGCAGGGCTAACCTTTCTTGAACTCTATTGAAGTGCTGTCGGTTTTGTATATTATTTTGTCGGCGTGTTTATTTGCAATGGTGGCGATCTTTGATGCCCAGTGTATGTAATCTGCTGTTTGCTTGTGCTTTATTATCATAGTGGCGAACTTTGATGCCCAGTGGATGTAATATGCCGTAATTTCTTTATTGTATAGTCTAGGTTTTTTCTTATTCACGATGCTGCAGTTATTTTACTGTATATATATTCTGTCTTCGCAGTAAACCGGCCAAACCGTAAAATTACGATACATAATCGGGCCGTCATCCAATCACGATGTAGGTTGGGCCTGAAACGTGTCGAACAGCTCACGGGCCGGCAGCAGCCCGAAATGAACCCCGTCCCATGATTGTGCGAATCAAATCACGGGCTTTTAACAGGCCAAAATTGTCTCGGTCCTTGTTTGGCCCAATCAGATATCGGCTGCGAGCAGGCCGGATGGAAACCGGGCCGTAGTTAGGCCCAACTATATGACGGGCTTTTAACAGGCCGAAATTAATATAGGGCCGAAATGTTAAACGGGCCCTTAACAGGCCAAAACTAATATCAGGCCGAATTACTAAGTGGGCCTTTAGCAAGTGGGCCCAAAAGCATAGTGTCCAGTTGACGGGCCGAATCTAATATGGGCCATAATTGAGCCCAAAGCCTCTTAAAGGGTCGGACCTGATCTGGGCCGTAATTTGGCCCAAAACATGGTAGGCTTTTAACGGGCCGGATCTCATATGGGCCACTATTAGGCCCGGAGCGTGGCAGGACATTAATGGACCGGATCAAATATGGGCCGGCATTTGGCCCAAAATATGGCAGCCAGTTAATGGGCCGGCCTACTAGGGTCCTCAAAATCTTGTGGGCCTACAGCTGGGCCGGCCCATTAATGTCGGCGAAATCTCGTGGGCCTTTAGCTGGGCCGGCCCATTATGATCCGCAAGAATCTTGTGGGCCTTTACCTGGGCCGGCCCATTATGGCACACAAAAATCTTGTGGGCCTTTACCTGGGCCGGCCATTATGGCCCGCAAAATCTTGTGGGCCTTTAGTTGGGCCAGCCCATTATGGTCCGCAAAATCTCATTGGCCTTTAGCTGGGCCGGCCCATTATGGTCCGCAAAATCTTGTGGGCCTTCAGTTGGGCCGGCCCATTTAAACTTGACGGGCCGGTCCACGTGTCAACAAATCATAGGCGCGTCTCGCCCATTGGATGAGTGACACCTGTGCCAACGCGAACCTGACACGTGTCTCCTCCAGCCAATGATGATTTTACACGTGGAAAATCCCCATTGGTCGGGGCTATTAACGGGTTATCGGATCCAAAACCCGACCCGATAGCTTAACGGCGTTCCGTTACGGTGGATGCCACGTGTCGGTCACCCTTGACGAAAGCACTTCTGTGACGCGCGATTTATCGTCATGGAAGTGGACACTTCCATGATAATAATTTTGGTAATGTCAAGGAACACTTCTACGACAGCACAGGTATGACTATCTTGATTCTGTCATAAATTTGTCATGGATGTACATGCATGACAAAAAACGCGACCTACTGTGGCGAACACGTGTCCTCACGGAAGTGTATTTTTTTGTAGTGGTTCTACATCAACACCATGGCCTCTCCGATGATGTGTGAATAGTTTACACAGACCTTCGGGTCCATAGTTTTTAGCTAGATGGCTTCTTCTCTCTTTCTTTGGATCTCAATACAAAGTTCTCCTCGATCTTCTTGGAGATCTATTCGATGTAACTCTTTTTGCGGTGCGTTTGTCGAGATCCGTTGAATTGTCGGTTTATGATCAAGATTATCTATGAACAATATTTGAATCTTCTCTGAATTCTTTTATGTATGATTGGTTATCTTTGCAAGTCTCTTCGACATATCAGTTTGGTTTGGCCTACTAGATTGATCTTTCTTGCAATGGGAGAAGTGCTTAGCTTTCGGGTCAATCTTGCGTTGCTCGATCCCAGTGACAGAAAGGGAAATGACACGTATTGCATTGTTGCCATCGAGGATAAAAAGATGGGGTTTATATCATATTGCTTTAGTTTATCCCTCTACATCATGTCATCTTACCTAATGCGTTACTCTGTTCTTATGAACTTAATACTCTAGACGCATGCTGGATAGCGGTCGATGTGTGGAGTAATAGTAGTAGATGCAGGCAAGAGTCGGTCTACTTGTCACGGACGTGATGCCTATACACATGATCATGCCTAGATATTCTCATAATTATGCACTTTTCTAACAATTGCTCGACAGTAATTTGTTCACCCACCTTAATATTTATGCTATCTTGAGAGAAGCCACTAGTGAAACCTATGGCCCCCGGGTCTATTTTCCATCATATAAGTTTCCAATCTATTTTTACTTTGCAATCTTTACTTTCAATCTTTATCATAAAAATACCAAAAATATTATCATCTCTATCAGATCTCACTTTTGCAAGTGGCCGCGAAGGGATTGACAACCCCTTTATCGCGTTGGTTGCAAGGTTCTTATTTGTTTGTGTAGGTACGAGGGACTTGCGTGTGGCCTCCTACTGGATTGATACATTGGTACTCAAAAACTTCGGGAAATACTTATGCTACTTTGCTGCATCACCCTTTCCTCTTCAAGGGAAAAACGAACGCATGCTCAAGAGGTAGCATGAAGGATTTCTGGCGCCGTTTCCGGGGAGTCTATGCACAAGTCAAGACATACCAAGTACCCATCACAAACTCTTATCCCTCGCATTACATTATTTGCCATTCGCCTCTCGTTTTCCTCTCCCCCACTTCACCCTTGCCATTTTATTCGCCCTCTCTTTCCGTTCGCCTCTTTTTCGCTTGCTTCTTGTTGCCTGTTTGCCTTAATGGCTCTGCCTAAAAACATTGATCCTCGCCTTAAAAGGTTGGAAGAAATTGAAAACAACGTCAGAAGCTTTATGACTTTGCAATTTGAGCATAATAATTTCTTTAGAAATGAGCTTAAATAACAAAAGAGCTTTACGGAGTACATGAATAAAGAGCTTGATGATATGTCTAAGGAATTGTATGGTTTTAGATCTCACTTTGCTCATCTTGAAAAATTAATAGCCCAAATTTCGGATAAGCAGGCCACCTTAGTCAATAAGATGGCCGCTAAACCGGAAGATTTAGAAGGTAATAAGGATGAAGATCTAAAAGTAATTGATGTGTCTCCTATTAAATCTTTGTTTTGCAATATGAATCTTGATAATGATGGGACTGGAGATGAGTCAACTTTAGTCAAAAGGCGTCCCAATGATTCGGAGTTTTTAGATCTTGACGCAAAAATTGGTAAAAGTGGGATTGAAGAGGTCAAAACTTTGCATAGTAATGAACCCACTATTTTGGATTTCAAGGAATTTAATTATGATAATTGTTCTTTAATAGATTGTATTTCCTTGTTGCAATCCGTGCTAAATTCTCCGCATGCTTATAGTCAAAATAAGGCTTTTACTAAACATATCGTTGATGCTTTAATGCAATATTATGAAGAAAAGCTTGAATTGGAAGTTTCTATCCCTAGAAAACTTTATGATGAGTGGGAACCTACTATTAAAATGAAAATTAAAGATCATGAATGCTATGCTTTGTGTGATTTGGGTGCTAGTGTTTCCACAATTCCAAAAACTTTGTGTGATATGTTGGGTTTCCGTGAATTTGATGATTGTTCTTTAAACTTGCACCTTGCGGATTCCACCATTAAGAAACCTATGGGAAGAATTAATGATGTTCTTATTGTTGCAAATAGGAATTATGTTCCCATAGATTTCATTGTTCTTGATATAGATTGCAATCCTTCATGTCCTATTATTCTTGGTAGACCTTTCCTTAGAACGATTGGTGCAATTATTGATATGAAAGAAGGGAATATTAGATTCCAATTTCCGTTAAGGAAAGGCATGGAACACTTTCCTAGAAAGAAAATCAAGTTACCTTATGAATCTATTATAAGAGCCACTTATGTATTGCATGCCAAAGATGATAATACCTAGATCTATCCTTGCCTTTATGCCTAGCTAGGGGCGTTAAACGATAGCGCTTGTTGGGAGGAAACCCAATTTTATTTTTGTTTCTTGATTTTTGGTTCTGTTTAGTAATAAATAATCCATCTAGCTTCTGTTTAGATGTGGTTTTATTTTTTAATTAGTGTTTGTGCCAAGTAGAACCTTTGGGAAGACTTGGGTGAAGTCTTTTTTATCTTCCTGTAAAAAGCAGAAACTTTAGCACTCACGAGATTAGCTACAACTTTTTAATGGAGAGTTCTAT
The DNA here is from genome assembly GCF_018294505.1 of Triticum aestivum. NCBI lineage: Eukaryota > Viridiplantae > Streptophyta > Magnoliopsida > Poales > Poaceae > Triticum > Triticum aestivum. Next base: position 106,141,633 of record NC_057802.1, read on the forward strand.
TTAGTTGATTTTTTTTAAGATGATTAATAGATAAATTCCTCACGTACAGAAATTTATTTTAGAATTTTTTGAGTTCCAGAAGTATGTGTTTGATACAGATTACTACAGACTGTTCTGTTTTTGACAGATTCTGTTTTTCATGTGTTATTTGCTTATTTTGATGAATCTAAGGCTAGTATCGGAGGTTATGAACCATAGAGAAGTTGGAATAAAGTAGTTTTAAAACCAATATAAATAAATAATGAGTTTATTACATTACCTTGAAGTGGTGTTTTGTTTTCTTGCGCTAACGGAGCTCACGAGATTTTCTGTTAAGTTTTGTGTTGTGAAGTTTTCAAGTTTTGGGTAAAGATTTGATGGATTATAGAACAAGGAGTGGCAAGAGCCTAAGCTTGGGATGCCCAAGGCACCCCAAGGTAAAATCCAAGGACAACCAAAAATCCTAAGCTTGGGGATGCCCCGGAAGTCATCCCCTCTTTGGTCTTCGTACGTCGGTAACTTTACTTGGAGCTATATTTTTATTCACCACATGATATGTGTTTTTCTTGGAGCGTCTTGTATGATTTGAGTCTTTGCTTTTTAGTTCACCACAATCATCCTTGTTGTACACACCTTTTGGGAGAGACACACATTAATCAGAATTTATTAGAATACTCTATGTGCTTCACTTATATCTTTTGATCTAAACAATTTTTCTCTAGTGCTTCACTTATATCTTTTAGAGCACGGTGGTGGTTTTATTTTATAGAAATCATTAATCTCTCGTGATTCACTTATATTATTTTGAGAGTCCTTTAGAACAGCATGGTAATTTGCTTTGGCTATAAAATTAGTCCTAATATGATAGGAATCCAAGATGGAACTAACCCGGACTGACGCTGTTTTCAGCAGAATTGCCATGGTGTTATTTTTGTGCGGAAATAAAAGTTCTCGGAATGACCTGAAAATCAACGGAGAATTATTTTTTAATTAATAAAAAATACTGGCGAAAGAATCAAGGCCAAGGGGCCCACACCCTGTCCACGAGGGTGGGGGCGCGCCCACCCCCCTGGGCGCGCCCCCCTGCATCGTGGGCCCCTGGAGCTCCACCGACCTCAACTCCAACTCTATATATTCACGTTCGGGGAGAAAAAAATCAGAGAGAAGGATTCATCGCGTTTTACGATATGGAGCCGCCGCCGAGCCCTAATCTCTCTCGGGAAGGCTGATCTGGAGTCCGTTCACCAATTTCATGATGCTCACCGCCGTGCGTGAGTAATTCCATCGTAGGCTTGCTAGACGGTGATGAGTTGGATGAGATTTATCATGTAATCGAGTTAGTTTTGTTAGGGTTCGATCCCTAGTATCCACTATGTTCTAAGATTGATGTTGCTATGACTTTGCTATGCTTAATGCTTGTCACTAGGGCCCGAGTGCCATGATTTCAGATCTGAACCTATTATGTTTTCATGAATATATGTGAGTTCTTGATCCTATCTTGCAAGTCATTAGTCACCTACTATGTGTTATGATCCGGCAAACCCGAAGTGACAATAATCGGGACCACTCCCGGTGATGACCATAGTTTGAGGAGTTCATGTATTCACTATGTGTTAATGCTTTGGTCCGGTACTCTATTAAAAGGAGGCCTTAATATCCCTTAGTTTCCATTAGGACCGCGCTGCCACGAGAGGGTAGGACAAAAGATGTCATGCAAGTTCTTTTCCATAAGCACGTACGACTATATTCGGAATACATGCCTACGTTACATTGATGAATTGGAGCTAGTTTTGTGTCACCCTATGTTATAACTGTTGCATGAATAATCGCATCCGGCATAATTCTCCATCACCGATCCAATGCCTACGAGCTTTTCACATATTGTTCTCCGCTTAGTTACTTTACTGTTGCTGCTGTTACAATCACTACAAAACTATTACTGTTACTTTTGCTACCGTTACCGTTACTTCCATACTACTTTGCTACTAAATACTTTGCTGCAGATATTAAGTTATCTAGGTGTGGTTGAATTGACAACTCAACTGCTAATACTTGAGAATATTCTTTGGCTCCCCTTGTGTCGAATCAATAAATTTGGGTTGAATACTCTACCCTCGAAAACTGTTGCGATCCCCTATACTTGTGGGTTATCAAGACTATTTTCTGGCGCCGTTGCCGGGGAGCATAGCTCTATTCTTTGAGTCACTTGGGATTTATATCTGCTGGACACTATGAAGAACTTGATAGACGAAAAAACTAAAATTTATCCCTCAACTACGAGGGGAGGTAAGGAACTGCCATCTAGATCTGCACTTGATTCACCTTCTGTTTTGAGTAAACTTGTGATACCTAAACCTGCTTCTGCTATTAATTCTGATATGTCGCATGTTATTGATGATGCCACTTCTGCTATGCATGATACTTTTGATGAAACTACTTCTATGCTTGATACTACTGTGCCACTTGGTGAATTTCTTGATGAACAACTTGCTAGGGCTAGAGAGAATGAAATTATTGAAAGTGATAATATTGATGAAAGTGGTGATGAAGATTCTCCCCCTAGATATGAATTGCCTGTTGTGCCTGAGGGTTATGTTATGGATGAAGAAATTGCTAGAGACTTTCTTGCTTGCAATGATAGAAGTGATCTTAAGAAATTCTTAGCTAAGCTGAAAGAAAAATCTCTGAATGCTAAAATGAAATATGACCCTGCTTATGCTACTTCACCTATCTTTGTTACTGATAAGGATTATGATTTCTCTGTTGATCCTGGGATAATTACTCTGGTTGAATCTGATCCTTTCTATGGCTATGAATCTCAAACTGTTGTGGCACATCTTACTAAATTAAATGATATAGCCACCCTGTTCACTAATGATGAGAAAACGCACTACTATTATATCCTTAAATTATTTCCATTCTCATTAAAGGGTGATGCTAAAACATGGTTTAATTCTCTTGATCCTGGTTGTGTGCGTAGTCCCCAGGATATGATTTATTACTTCTCTGCTAAATATTTCCCCGCTCATAAGAACAAGCTGCTTTAAGGGAAATATATAATTTTGTGCAAATTGAAGAAGAGAGTCTCCCATAAGCTTGAGGGAGGCTTCTCCAATTACTTAATTCTTTGCATGATCATCCTCTCAAGAAAATTGAAATACTTGATATCTTTTATAATGGACTAACCGATGCTTCCAGAGACCACCTGGATAGTTGTGCTGGTTGTGTTTTCAGGGAAAGAACTGTTGATGAAGCTGAAATTCTATTGAATAATATGTTGACCAATGAAAACAATTGGACACTTCATGAACCAACTCCTAAGTCAAATCCGAAGAAAAGGGGTATTCTATTTCTCAGTCCTGAAGATATGCAAGAGGCAAAGAAATCTATGAAAGAAAAAGGTATTAAAGCTGAAGATGTTAAGAATTTACCTCCTATTGAAGAAATACGTGGTCTTAATTTGCCGCCTGTTGTAGAAATACATGGTCTTGATAACCAGACACAGGTAGTAAAGGTAAATTCTCTCTATAGATATGATAAAGCTGAAATCCCGCCTACTAAGTTTGCTAGCCAATGCTGATAATTTTATGGTTAATCAAGAAGATTTTAATGCTTATTTTGGTAGACAATTGAAATGTAATGCTTATATGATTGAACACTTGAGTGATTACATGTCTAGAGTTAAGGGTGAACTTAAACTCATTATTAAACATGCTTCTATGGTTACCACTCAAGTAGAACAAGTACTTAAAGCTCAGAATGACTTGCTCATTGAATTTAATAATAAGAATAATGACTTTGCTGTTAGAGTTGCAACTAGAGGGGGTAAAGTGACTCAGGATCCTCTGTATCTTGAAGGTCACCCTAAGAGAATTGTGCAGGATTCTCAGGGAACTAATGTTGATGCACCTAGTCCTTCTAAAAGGAAGAAAAATAAAAATGATAGGACTTTGCATGCTTCTAGTGAACCTGTTGTAGACACACCTGAGAATCCCAATGATATTTCTATTTCTGATGCTGAAACACAATCTGGAAATGAACATGAACCTAGTGATACCGTTAATGATGATATTCATGTTGATGCTCAACCTAGTAATGATAATGATGTAGAAATTGAACCTGATGTTGATCTTGATAACCCACAATCAAAGATTCAACATTATGATAAGAGAGGCATTGTTTCTAGGAAGCATGGTAAAGAAAGAGAACCATGGGTTCAGAAACCCATGCCATTTCCTCCTAAACCATCCAAGAAAAAAGACAATGAGGATTTTGAGCGCTTTGCTGAAATGATTAGACCCATCTTTTTGCGTATGCGTTTGACTGATATGCTTAAAATAAATCCTTATGCTAAGTATATGAAAGATATTGTTACAAATAAAAGAAAGATACCGGAAGCTGAAATTTTCACCATGTTTGCTAATTATACTTTTAAGGGTGGAATACCTAAGAAGTTAGGAGATCCAGGAGTACCCACTATACCATGCATGCTCCATTAAAGGAAATTATGTTAGAACTGCTTTATGTGATCTTGGAGCCGGTGTTAGTGTTATGCCTCTCTCTTTATATCGTAGACTTGATTTGAATAAGTTGACACCTACTGAAATATCTTTGCAAATGGCTGATAAATCAACTGCTATACATGTCAGTATTTGTGAGGACGTGCCTGTTGTGGTTGCAAACGTCACTATTTTAACGGACTTTGTTATTCTTGATATTCTCGAGGACGATAGTATGTCTATTATTCTTGGAAGACCCTTTTTGAATACTACAGGGGCTGTTATTGATTGCGACAAAGGCAATGTCACTTTTCATGTTAATGGTAATGAGCATGTGGTACACTTTCCGAGGAAACAACCTCAAGTCCACAGTATCAATTCTATTGGAAAAATTCCATCGATTATTATTGGAGGTTTTGAATTTCCTCTTCCTACTGTCAAGAAGAAATATGATATTCTTATTATTGGGGACGTGCATATCCCCGTTGAGGTAACATAGTATTATTCGAAATTTCTCGGGTTTCATGTTATTCAAAATGAGTTTGTTAACAAGACCTGATCAACCTTGTTAGTGGATTCCTTTTGATGAGCATGAGATGGATGAAGTTAGAAACCACAATCTTCTGTACCCTTCTTTTACTTGCTGTTATTTAGATTAAATAAAGCAAAATTAGTATTTTTCTGTCAGTTTTCTGAATTATCTGTGCAATAAAAAATAGCCCAAAAATAAAAGTTCTCCAAATGCCCCGAAATTGAAATATGATTTTTTCTGGAATATTTGAGAATATCTGTCACAAAGAACACATCAGGGGGAGCAAGCACCTGCCCACGAGGGTCCAGGGCGCGCCCACCCCCTGGGCGCGACCCCTGCCTCGTGGGCCCACGGTGGCTCCCCTCCACTTATTCCAGCCACCACACACTCCTTCTTCCTCCGAAAAAAATCACCAACCAGCTCAAGCACGAGTTCTAGCTCATTTTGCTGTGATTTTCGATCTCCTTGCTCGAAGCTCCACTCAGAAAACTGCTTTGGGGGATTGTTCCTTGGTATGTGACTCCTCCAATGGTCCAATTGGTTTTTGTACTAGTGCTTTATTCATTGGAAATTTTTGCTGCCTAGGTGACCATGTTCTTGAGCTTGCATGTCAAATTTATATGGTTCCAAGTAGTTCTAATGCATGATATAGTCTCTGGGCACTTGTGGGAGTAGTTGCTATCAATTTTGTCGAGTTTGGTTCACTTTTATTTTGAAGTTACTAAAAATTTCAGAAATTTTTCAGAGGAAGAAATATGTTTAGGAAAAAGTATCAAGGTGGTCCTTCAAGGAAGCAAGGACCCAGGCTCGCAATACGTGATGCGGACGATGAACCACCGAGGGAAGCTCAAGTGCGGGCTTGTGAATGGCCTTCAGAGGACTTTATGGATCGAGCAGGAATCAAGGAAGAATTTAACGCATATGTGCGTAATGCTGATCTTGAGAGCTTCAAGGCAGATAAGTGCCGTCAGTACCACTATCTCACTGATTCCTTTATGAGAAGGTTTGAATTTTCATCATCACGCAATTCTCAAACTGTCTTGTTTGATCTTCATGAAAATTCTTATACTATGGACTTAGAGGATTTTGATACTGCTTGCAAACTTCCACAATGGGGTAGCACTAGTGAGACTCACAAATCTGAGTTTTAGAGATTTTCTTGCTAGTATAACTGTGGGGGAGTCTAGAGATATAACACAAGCTACCATAGGGAGCATTCATTTTCCTGCTATACATTATTTTGCTCTCTTCACAGGTAGCTGCATAAATGGTAAGGAAGAAGCATGTCACATGTGTGTCCCTGACCTCAGTGTTCTCAGGAGTGCTGTATTAGGAGATAAACATTATAATTTGGGAGCCATTATTGCACGTAGGTTGCATAATAATAGAATTAATGGAGATTTCTTTGGTGGAATTTATGCAACCCGTCTAGCTAATTTTCTTGATATACCCATACGTGAGTATGATGTTGAGTTGCCTCCTGTTTATTTAGATTATGAGGCTATGGTTCGTCATCAGTTTGTTGAGAGGAACGATCAGTTCCTCTAGTACCGACTAATCTTTAACAGACGACGCACCTATCACGTCGCTCTCCCTGCTCCTACTTTCTTTGTCTTTTAGGAAAAGGGGAGATATGTCATAACCAGGGAGGAGGAAAATGAGTACGAAAGGAGGATGAGGGCAGCTCGCCTCCAAGCTGCAGCCCATGATGCAATAGCCGTTGCATCTCAGTACGACCCCAACTACAACTTTGGATATCCGCCAGGCCAGCCGTGGCAGAAGACCAACTTAGGCCAAAAGCCTAAGCTTGGGGGAGTACGTATTACTCACCGACATTACATTCATATTCATACACTCATGCTAGTTGTGGTGTTCATACTTTTTCATTGTACTATCCATGCTAGTTTATTTTTCTTTTTCTTGCCTTCTTCTTGTGTGTTTGAAAAACCTTAAGAAAACCAAAAAAATAGTTGTAGCTTTTAGCTAGCTTACTTGTCTTGCTGTAGTATTAATTAAAAGAAAACCCAAAAATATTTCTTGTTCTTCTTTTGCTTGTTGGGAGCTTTCCCGTGTAAATAGTTTTATTTCTTTTCTTTTCTTTGGGGGTCGAGAGGAGAAGACCATAATGAAAATGTTAAAGTGGCTCTCATATGCATTATTGTTGATTTAACCAAGAGCCCATATGATCTTTTCTTCTACTATATGTCAGATGCCTGCAGATTCCAGCTTAGTCCAATGCACGTGCACTATTATTATTTTTCCACATTGTTCGGTCGTGCAAGTGAAAGGTAATAATGACGATATATGATGACTTGATTGAGATGAGAGGAGCTGGTATGAACTCGACCTCTCTTGTTTTTGTAAATATGAATAGTTCATCATTCCTGATTCAACCTATTATGCATAAACATGTTTGCAATGACATTTAGAGATTATAGTTGCTTATGTCATGCTTAATTAGCTAGGAGTTTATAATGGTTTACCTTGCGTGCCAACATGCTATTAAAATGGTTGTGATGTGGTATGATAGGGTGGTATCCTCCTTTGAATGATTCAAGTGACTTGACTTGGCACATGTTCACGCATGTAGTTGAAACAAAATCAACATAGCCTTCACGATATTTATGTTCATGGTGGATTATATCCTACTCATGCTTGCACTCAATGTTTATTAATTTTAATGCATGTTCATGACTGTTGTCGCTCTCTAGTTGGTCGCTTCCCAGTCTCTTTCTAGCCTTCACTTGTACAAAGCGGGAATACTGCTTGTGCATCCAATTCCTTAAACCCCAAAGTTATTCCATATGAGTCCACCATACCTTCCTATATATGCGGTATCTACCTGTCGTTCCAAGTAAATTTGTATGTGCCAAACTCTAAACCTTCAAATGAAATTTTGTTTTGTATGCTCGAATAGCTCATGTATCAACTAGGGCTGTCTATATCTTCCATGCTAGGCGGGTTATTCTCAAGAGGAGTGGACTCCGCTCCTCACTCACGAGAAAATGGCTGGTCACCGGGATGCCCAGTCCCATGCTTTATGCTAATCAAATCAAAATAATTGCAAACAAAACTCCCCCGGGACTCTTGTTAGTTGGAGGCACTCGTTGTTTCGAGCAAGCCATGGATTGATGCTTGTTAGTGGAGGGGGAGTATAAACTTTACCATTCTGTTTGGGAACCACCTATAATGTGAGTAGCATGGAAGATATCGCCATCTCTTGGTTGTTATGTTGACAATGAAAGTATGCCGCTCAAAATATTATTTATCTCTATTTCAAAAACCGAGCTCTGGCACCTCTACAAATCCCTACTTCCCTCTGCGAAGGGCCTATCTATTTACTGTTATGTTGAGTCATCACCCTCTTATTAAAAAGCACCAGCTGGAGAGCACCGCTGTCATTTGCATCCATTACTATTAATTTATATTGGGTATGACTATGACTGGATCTCTTTTACCATGAATTACAATGTTTAGTCAGTCCTTGATTTTCAGAGGTGCTCTGCATTTATGTTTTGCGGTCTTAGAAAGGGCTAGCGAGATACCATCTTGTTATATCATATCATGATTGTTTTGAGAAAGTGTTGTCATCCGAGATTCATTATTATTGCTCGCTAGTTGATTATGCCATTGATATGAGTAAACATGAGACCTAAATGTTAATGTGAATATGGTTAGTTCATAATCTTTGCTGAAAACTTGAATGCTGACTTTACATATTTACAACAACAAGAGCAAACAGAGTTTGTAAAAGTTTTTCTTTATCACTTTCAGTTTATCAACTGAATTTCTTGAGGACAATCAAAGGTTTAAGCTTGGGGGAGTTGATACGTCTCCGTCGTATCTACTTTTCCAAACACTTTTGCCCTTGTTTGGGACTCTAACTTGCATGATTTGAATGGAACTAACCCGGATTGCCGCTGTTTTCAGCAGAATTGCCATAGTGTTATTTTTGTGCAGAAATAAAAGTTCTCGGAATGACCTGAAAATCAACGGAGAATTATTTTGGAATTAATAAAAAATACTGGCGAAAAAATCAAGGCCAGGGGGCCCACACCCTGTCCACGAGGGTGGGGGCGCGCCTACCCCCTGGGCGCGCCCCCTACCTCGTGGGCCCCCTCGAGCTCCACCGACCTCAACTCCAACTCTGTATATTCACGTTCGGGGAGAATAAAATCAGAGAAAAGGATTCATCGCATTTTATGATACGGAGCCACCGCCAAGCCCTAATCTCTCTCGCGAGGGCTGATCTGGAGTCCGTTCGGGGCTCCAGAGAGGGGAATCCATCGCCATCGTCATCATCAACCATCCTCCATGACCAATTTCATGATGCTCACTGCCGTGCGTGAGTAATTCCATCGTAGGCTTGCTGGACGGTGATGTGTTGGATGAGATTTATCATTTAATCAAGTTAGTTTTGTTAGGGATTGATCCCTAGTATCCACTATGTTCTGTGATTGATGTTGCTATGACTTTGCTATGCTTAATGCTTGTCACTAGGGCCCGAGTGCCATGATTTCAGATCTGAACCTATTATGTTTTCATGAATATATGTGAGTTCTTGATCCTATCTTGCAAGTCATTAGTCACCTACTATGTGTTATGATCCGGCAACCCCGAAGTGACAATAATCGGGAGCACTCCCGGTGATGACCATAGTTTGAGGAGTTCATGTATTCACTATGTGTTAATGCTTTGGTCTGGTACTCTATTAAAAGGAGGCCTTAATATCCCTTAGTTTCCATTAGGACCCTGCTGCCACGGGAGGGTAGGACAAAAGATGTCATGCAAGTTCTTTTCCATAAGCATGTATGACTATATTCGGAATACATGCCTACATTACATTGATGAATTGGAGCTAGTTCTGTGTCACCCTATGTTATAACTGTTGCATGAATAATCGCATCCGGCATAATTCTCCATCACCGATCCAATGCCTATGAGCTTTTCACATATTGTTCTCCGCTTAGTTACTTTACTGTTGCTGCTGTTACAATCACTACAAAACTATTACTGTTACTTTTGCTACCGTTACCGTTACTTCCATACTACTTTGCTACTAAATACTTTGCTGCAGATATTAAGTTATCCAGGTGTGGTTGAATTGACAACTCAACTGCTAATACTTGAGAATATTCTTTGGCTCCCCTTGTGTCGAATCAATAAATTTGGGTTGAATACTCTACCCTCGAAAACTGTTGCGATCCCCTGTACTTGTGAGTTATCACACCATGATCTTTATGATAGAGAGTCTCTTGTTTTGTCTCTTTCCTATACTAGTGGGAATTTTTCATTATAGAACTTGGCTTGTATATTCCAACGATGGGCTTCCTCAAATGCCCTAGGTCTTCATGAGCAAGCAAGTTGGATGCACACCCACTTAGTTTCTTTTGTTGAGCTTTCATACATTTATAGCTCTAGTGCATCCGTTGCATGGCAATCCCTACTCCTTGCATTGACATCAATTGATGGGCATCTCCCTAGCCCGTTGATTAGCCGCGTCAATGTGAGACTTTCTCCTTTTGTCTTCTCCACACAACCCCCATCATCATTATTCTATTCCACCCATAGTGCTATATCCATGGCTCACGCTCATGTATTGCATGAAAGTTAAAAAAGTTTGAGATTACTAAAGTATGAAACAATTTCTTGGCTTGTCATCGGGGTTGTGCGCATCTTGTGTGACGAAAATGAAGCATGGCCAAACTATATGATTTTGTAGGGATGAGCTTTCTTTGGCTATGTTATTTTGAGAAGACATAATTGCTCGGTTAGTATGCTTGAAGTATTATTAATTTTATGTCAATATTAAACTTTTATCTTGAATCTTTCGGATCTGAACATTCATGCCACAATAAAGAAAATTACATTGAGAAATATGCTAGGTAGCATTCCACATAAAAAATTCTTTTTTGATCATTTACCGACTCGAGGACGAGCAGGAATTAAGCTTGGGGATGCTTGATACGTCTCCAACGTATCTATAATTTTTGATTGTTCCATGCTATTATATTATCCATTTTGGATGTTTAATGGGCTTTACTATACACTTTTATATTATTTTTGGGACTAACCTATAAACCCAAGGCCCAGCGCAAATTGCTATTTTTTTGCCTATTTCAGTGTTTCGCAGAAAAGGAATATCAACCGGAGTCCAAACGGAGTCCAAACGGAATGAAACCTTCGGGAGCGTCATTTTTGGAACAAACGTGATCCAGAGGACTTGGAGTGGACGTCAAGAAATCAACGAGGATGCCACGAGGCAGGGAGGCGCGCCTGCCCCCCTGGGCGCGCCCCCCACCCTCGTGGGCCCCCCATGGCTCCACCGACCAACTTCTTCCTCCTATATATACCCATGTACCTTGACCAACGAGGAGCACCACGAAAACCTATTTCCACCGCCGCAACCTTCTGTACCCGTGAGATCCCATCTTGGGGCCTTTTCCGGCGCTCCGCCGGAGGGGGGATCAATCACGGAGGGCTTCTACATCAACACCATAGCCTCTCCGATGATGTGTGAGTAGTTTACCACAGACCTTCGGGTCCATAGTTATTAGCTAGATGGCTTCTTCTCTCTCTTTGGATCTCAATACAAAGTTCTCCTCGATCTTCTTAGAGATCTATTCGATGTAACTCTTTCTGCGGTGTGTTTGTCGAGATCCGATGAATTGTGGGTTTATGATCAAGATTATCTATGAACAATATTTGAATCTTCTCTGAATTCTTTTATGTATGATTGGTTATCTTTGCAAGTCTCTTCGAATTATCAGTTTGGTTTGGCCTACTAGATTGATCTTTCTTGCAATGGGAGAAGTGCTTAGCTTTGGGTTCAATCTTGCGTTGCTCGATCCTAGTGACAGAAAGGGAAACGATACGTATTTTATTGTTGCCATCGAGGATAAAAAGATGGGGTTTATATCATATTGCTCGAGTTTATCCCTCTACATCATGTCATCTTACCTAATGCGTTACTCTGTTCTTATGAACTTAATACTCTAGATGCATGCTGGATACTGGTCGATGTGTGGAGTAATAGTAGTAGATGCAGGCAGGAGTCGGTCTACTTGTCACGGACGTGATGCCTATATACATGATCATGCCTAGATATTCTCATAATTATGCACTTTTCTATCAATTGCTCGACAGTAATTTGTTCACCCACTGTAATACTTATGCTATCTTGAGAGAAGCCACTAGTGAAACCTATGGCCCCCGGGTCTATTTTCCATCATATAAGTTTCCAATCTATTTTTAGTTTGCAACCTTTGCTTTCAATCTTTATCATAAAAATACCAAAAATATTATCATCTCTACCAGATCTCACTTTTGCAAGTGGCCGTGAAGGGATTGACAACCCCTTTATCGTGTTGGTTGCAAGGTTCTTATTTGTTGGTGTAGGTATGAGGGACTTGCGTGTGGCCTCCTACTAGATTGATACCTTGGTTCTCAAAAACTGAGGGAAATACTTACACTACTTTGCTGCATCACCCTTTCCTCTTAAGGGAAAAACTAACACATGCTCAAGAGGTAGCATGCATCAAAGGAAAACTCTACGGACTCAGTGACTGGCGTGAATGTCCTTCCTGGAACTTGAACTCGAATCATCCATCGCTCCTCTTCTGGTAAAGTGGCGGTGTAGGTCCTGGTGAAGCTTGGTATTCCGATGTTCAGGTACCTAGTGACTTCCTTCAAGTGTCGTCCAAAGGGTGTATCTTCATCCGGTTGTGCAAACTTGTTCCTTGAGTCTGCCATCCTATAGAGTAGAAAATGGAGAGGAGTCAGAAATGAGTAGAGAAGAGTGACCTATGTCTCATCTTAGTGGTCGTGTCCTACATTCAGCGTGTGCTCTGATACCATCTTGTAGCGATCCGACCTCAGACGGTCAAATCTCTGTGTATAACTGTCATCCCTAGATCGGTAATGCTGACACACACAGTACTTGAAGGATTTATAACAGAGTTCAACCACACACTTATTACATCGAATATCTCAAAATAGAACTTATTATAATAAATATGGCTTAAGGCCATCTAAATAATATAACAGCAGAAGGCTTGGAAGATAAAGTGAGTCCATCAACTCCAACGGCATAGCTGAGTGCACGACAACGACCTAGCGCACATTACTCTCTGTCTGAAAAGTCTTCAACATGACATGTTGCAGCCCGAAACGGGTCAGCACATGGAATACGCTGGCAGGATAGCAAAGTAGAGCAAATGAACAAGTAAATGATATCACTACATGCATATATGGCTGGTGGAGGCTCTATGGTTAAAACGTTTTGCGAAAAGCCAATTTTTTCCTACATCAAAGGAATATATTTTGTTTAACTATCATGGTAGTTGATAAACATTGAGAATGGTAAATCCCCATCTCAATCCCAATTAAAAGTAATTAACAACCCAACAAATTAATTTAGAGTGATGAGATCAACCTGATAATCCAAGAACCAGATACTCAAGATTGTCCATAACCGGGGACACGGCTAACCATGATTAGTTTGTACACTCTGCAAAGGTTTGCGCACTTTTCCCCACAAGACTCGATCTCCTCCGCTGGATTTCTCGCACTACATGGTGTTTGAGAAACGGATGACCGAGACACAGTCTTTCAGAAGCATTAACTCTTTACTCTCGGTGGACAGTTACACCTACTTTCCCCTACATCTGCTAGCCCACCACTGAAAGAGGTCATGCAACATACTCAACTATGCTAGAGCCCATAATAGTTTGTGGCTGCACACGGAAGTTTCTAGCATGAATAATGTTATGATCCCTTTGAGCCTGGGTGGCGAACCAAAAGAACAACACTGGTATATCCCCAGTGCCCGCAACCAATCCACCCAGATGTGTGTTTAAGTAGCCACCTTAAGTTAACCATTAATTAACAATCTCACATCTGTCATGGAAAACACTCAAACCCAATCCACGTCTACGAGCATAGCATGGCAATATAAGCATAGCGTAGAAATAACTCCCAAGGGTTTGTTAATAAAAGGGCACTAGGTTCTACCTCAACATCTACATCCCAATACCCACATGTTAATCACATCCTAATCATGCAATGTTTGAGGGTTGTAACTAATGCATAATAACTGGGTATTAAAAGAGTATGATCAATGTGTTACTTGCTTTGTTGACGATCCGCAAACCCTAGAGACTCGTAGTAGCATGCCTCGCACTCCGGGAATTCTATCGCAAACAAACAATAGCATACATAAGCACTCAAGGAAAGATGCACGGGTAAAACTCAAATAAGAAGATCAAATCTGAAATTTCAACTAAAGAGCTTCGATTTGCAAAAAGAAACAATCAATCGGAGCTACGAAACTGAAACTACGGTCAAAAGAATTTCGAATTCAAATCTGCTTGAAACCTAATTTTAAATTGTCATAACCTACTTCAAGTTGATTAAACAGAAAGAGGGGCTCGAGATGAAGATTTTGGCGTTGGTTTCACTGGATTTGGACAAACGGTTTAGAAACGGCGAGGGTTTGAAGATCAGGGGCTAATCTATGATAAAAATAATCGCGGATAGGTCCCTGGCCGAAAATAAATAGAAAAAGAAAAATCTATCGGACGAACGTCCGCTAACAGAGACGAACGAGCGAACTCCTTCGTTAAAACGAACGTACGCAAACGAACTAAACCGAGAAAAACCGAACCGATCTAAATAAATAAAAAAACCGAACCTAGGGTTTTTAAGAAAACCGGCGGCTTTTACCTAAAAACCAAAAAAAGGGACGGCAAGATCCGGCGGCTCCGGTGGGTCAATCCGGAGAGGCGGCAGCGTGTGGCGGCGTGGGCGACGGCGGCGCGGCAAGGCGGCGGGTTGCGGGGCGGGCGGCGCGGCGCGGCTGCGGCGCTGCTGCTGCTTGCTGCGGGCAGGGCAGGGTGGCGATGTGGGGGTCGAGGGCGGCGGCGCCTCGGGCTTTAAAGGCCCGGGTGGGCGTGGCGTGCAGGAGGGGGCGGCGCCGGCGGCTCGGGGTCGGACTCCCTGAGTCCGTGGCGAGCACGAAGACGGGAGGCGGCGGCGGAAGATGGGCCAGCTGGGCTTCGGCCCAGCTCGGTCCGAAACATTTTTTTAAAATAAAATTCCGCCCAAAGAAAATCCTAAATAAGTATATAAAAAATCTAAAAATGCCAAAAACAATTTTCACCGTCTAAGTAAAATATTTAGAACAAAGCGAACATTTTCTTGGCCTAAAAATGTAATTTTAAAAACTACATATTTTTCTAATTCAAATAAAATAGCAATAAAATCCAAATAAAATTATTTATTTGATTTTAACATTTTCCTCCAATATTTCATTTATTTTGGAGAAGTCATATTATCTCCTCTCATATATTTTAATATGAAGTATTTTTGGAGAGAAAAATAATTAAAACCAAAATGATCCTCTTTTCAATATTTGAGAAAATTCAAATATGAAAAGGAAAAGAAATCCCCAACTCTCTCCATGGGTCCTTGAGGTGCTTAGGATTTTTAGGATCACAACTAAAATGCAAATAAAATATGATATGCATATGATGACCTATGTATAACATTCAAAATTGAAAATTTGGGATGTTACAAACCTACCCCCCTTAAGGTGAATCTCGCCCTCGAGATTCGGGTTGGCTAGAGAATAGGTGTGGGTTGTATTTGCGTAGATCTTCCTCTCGTTCCCAGGTGGCTTCATCCTCGGTATGGTGGCTCCACTGAACTTTGCAAAACTTGATAACCTTGCTGCGTGTGACTCGGTTGGCAAACTCGAGAATCTTGACTGGTTTCTCCTCATAGGTCAGATCACTATCCAACTGAATTGCTTCCAGGGGCACTGTATCTCTCAGAGGGATATCGGCCATCTCAGCATGACACTTCTTCAACTGGGAAACGTGAAAGACATCATGAACTCCTGACAATCCTTCGGGTAACTCTAACTTGTAGGCCACTTCTCCCATACGTTCCAGAACTCGGTATGGTCCTACAAATCTCGGGGCTAACTTTCCCTTAACTCCAAATCGTTTAACTCCTCGCAGAGGTGACACACGAAGATATGCTCTGTCTCCGATTTCACAGACTACCTCCTTGTGTTTTGAGTCTGCATAACTCTTCTGTCTGGACTGAGCTACCTTCAGTCTATCTCGAATCAACATAACCTTCTCTTCAGACACTTTGATCAAATCTGGTCCAAACAACTGACGGTCTCCAACTTCATCCCACATTAACGGCGTCCTGCACCTCCTTCCATACAAAGCTTCGAAAGGTGCCATCTTCAAACGGGCCTGGTAGCTGTTGTTGTATGTGAAATCTGCGTAGGGCAAGTTATCATCCCAACTAGATCCGTAATCTAGCGCACAAGCTCTCAACATGTCCTCCAGAATCTGATTGACTCTCTCGGTCTGTCCATCGGTCTGCGGATGAAAGGCTGTACTGAACTCTAGTCTGGTTCCCAAAGTCTGGTGCAACTGGTGCCAAAACTTTGAAGTAAACTGGGTTCCTCTATCTGATACGATGGTCCTCGGAACTCCGTGCAGACATACGATCCTGGTCATATATATCTTGGCCAACTTCGCACTTGTATAGGTGGTTTTCACTGGGATAAAGTGAGCTACTTTGGTCAGACGATCCACTACTACCCAAATAGAATCATATCCCGGTCGGGTCCTAGGCAACCCGGTGATGAAATCCATGCCAAGCTTATCCCACTTCCATTCGGGTATCGGCATAGGCTGTAGTAGTCCTGCTGGCTTCTGATGTTCTGCCTTCACTCTTTGACATACATCACATACGGCTACATACTCGGCAATATCCCTCTTCATACCAGTCCACCAGAAACACTCCTTTAAGTCCAAATACATCTTGGTATTTCCGGGGTGTATCGAGTATGGCGAGTCATGAGCTTCCTGAAGTATCAACTTCCTGATCTCTGTATTATTGGGTACATAAACACGGTCCTCAAACCACAAGGTGTCGTGCTCATCCTCACGAAAACCTTTGGCTTTTCCTTTGCTCATCTTCTCCTTTATCTCGGCAATTTCTTTGTCCTCCTTCTGAGCTTCTCGAATTTTTCCCAATAATGTCGACTGAACTTCCAATGCTGCAACAAAACCACTAGGGACTATCTCCAAACGAAGCTCCTTGAGGTCTTCAGCTAACTCCTTTGGTAATCCTCCGCTTACGAGGGTATTGGCATAACTCTTCCGGATCAACGCGTCTGCTACGACATTGGCCTTGCCTGGATGATAATGCAGCTTCATATCATAATCCTTTATAAGCTCCAACCATCTCCTCTACCTGAGATTCAGCTCCTTCTTTGTGAAAATGTACTTCAAACTCTTATGATCCGTGTACACATCACAACGCTTTCCAATAAGAAAATGTCGCCGGGTCTTGAGTGCATGAACTACAGCTGCTAACTCCAAATCATGCGTAGCATAACTAAACTCAAGCGGTCGAAGTTGACGTGAGGCATATGAAACAACTCTTTCGTCCTGCATAAGTACACCTCCAAGTCCTAAGTGAGAAGCGTCGCAATACACTTGGAAATCCTTGCGTATATCCGGCAGAATCAGCACTAGGGCTGTAACCAAACGTTTCTTCAGCTTCTGAAAACTTGCCTCACATTCATCTATCCATTTGAACTTGGTGTCATTCTTCAGCAACTCCGTCATGGGCTTCGCAATCTTAGAAAAGTTCTCAATGAATCTCCGGTAGTATCCCGCATGACCAAGAAAACTGCGGATTTCTCCAACTGAGGTGGGTGATAGCCAGTCAGTGACTGACTTAACCTTTGTAGGGTCTAATGCTATACCTTCTCCTGATATAACATGTCCAAGAAATCCAACTTCCTTCAACCAAAACTCGCATTTGCTGAACTTGGCATATAACTGATGTTCCCTGAGCTTCTCGAGAACTAAACGCAAATGCTCCTTGTGTTCCTCTTCATTCTTTGAGTACACCAAGATATCATCAATGAATACCACAACAAACTTATCCAAGAACTCCATGAACACCTTATTCATCATACTCATGAAATAGGCAGGGGCGTTAGTCAGTCCAAATGACATAACCGTGTACTCATATAGCCCGTACCTAGTGGTGAAGGCTGTCTTAGGTATATCCTGTTCTCGAATCTTCATCTGGTGGTATCCTGATCGCAGATCAATCCTGGAGAATACTTTAGCTCCTTGCAGTTGGTCAAACAAATCATTAATCATCGGTAGCGGGTACTTGTTCTTGACCATCACTTCATTCAATGCCCGATAATCAACAACCATTCTCAAGGAACCATCTTTCTTCTCAACCAAAAGCACTGGGGCTCCCCACGGTGACGAACTTCGTCGAATGTAACCTTTCTCCAATAACTCCTTAATCTGCTTCTTAATCTCCTCCAGATCATTTGCGGGCATCCGGTATGGTCTCTTCGATATGGGTCTGGTGCTTGGCAACAGTTCTATCAAAAACTCAATGTCTTGATCCAGCAGCATGCCTGGTAGTTCCTCTGGAAATACATCTGGGTAATCCTTCACTACAGGCACTTCCTCCTGAACAACTCTGGAGAGAGAATTTACTTGGGTTCTCCTTGGCGCATGCCTGGATACATACTTGATCCTTTTTCCCTCCGGTGTGGTGAGCAAAATTGACTTACTGGCGCAATCGATGTTTCCCCCATACATCGATAGCCAATCCATTCCTAGTATCACATCCAATCCTTGTGACTCCAGAATTATCAAGTCTGAGGGGAAAACATGCCTACCTATGGTCAATGGCATCTGAAAACATCCTTGGCTTGCCAATTACTCCGCTCCTGGCGAGCTTACTAACATAGGGGTCCTAAGTACTTTGGTGGGCAACTTATACTTATCCACAAATCCCCTTGAAATGTATGAATGCGATGCACCAGTATCAAAAAGAACGATTGCAGTAAATGACTTAACCAAAAACTTACCGATAACTGCTTCAGGCTGCTCTTCAACCTCCTCCACGTTCACGTGGTTCACCAGTCCCCTATTGAAAGGGTTGGGCTTCTTCCCAGAGCTTCCATTGCCATTTCCATTCGTTGGTTCAGGACACTCATTGGCATAGTGTCCAGTTTTCCCACACTTGAAACAAGTAATGTGACTTTGGTCCTTCTTGGCAGGTGTGGCTGGGTTAGAGCGGTTCTGATTGCTGCCTGCTCCATTCCCATTTCCATTCTTGGGGCCACTATGGTTATGCGAACTTCCTCCATTGTGGTTATGGCCTCCATGGTTATGGGTATAACCTCCTGAGTTCGGGGTAAAACGAGGCTTCTGCTGAGCTCCTGAATTGTACTTCCCTTGTCCATACTTCCTTTTGCGGCTCTCAATCTGCTGCTGCTTCCCTTCAATCATTAGAGCCTTGTCTACCAACTCCTGGTAGTTATTAAATGTTGCCACCATTAACTGCGTACTCATCTCATCATTCAGCCCTTCCATAAACTTCTCCTGCTTCGCGGCATCTGTGGCCACGTCATCTGGGGCATAGCGGGCTAACTTACTAAACTCATCCACGTACTGCCCCACAGTACGGTTTCCCTGGCGTAGGTTGCGAAACTCACGCTTCTTCACGCTCATAGCCCCAGTTAAGACATGTGCAGTGCGAAAGGCTTGCTGGAACTGCTCCCAAGTGACATTGGCTATAGGGAAAGTGGCTGTGTAATTCTCCCACCATGAGGCTGCGGGTCCATCCAATTGATGTGCGGCGAAACACACCTTCTCAGCATCTGTGCAACCTGCGGTGGTCAACTCCCTTCCAATCCTGCGTAGCCAGTCATTAGCAACTATTGGCTCGGCGCTACTGGAAAACACCGGTGGCTGTAACCTTAAAAAACGGGCTAAGTTGTCAACTGGAGGTGGTGGCGGTGGGTTGTTGTTGTTGTTGTTGCCTTGGTTCTGGACTAGTAGCTGCATCAAGGCATTCTGCTGTTGGATCAAGTGAGTGAGCTCCGGTGGGAAGGCAAATCCGGGGTCACGTCTCGGAGGCATCTGATGGGTTTAGAGGGGAGAGATTAGAATAGAATGAGGTCTAGTGAGAAAGCACTACCCATATGCACATGAGACAAACACATTCATATCACACCAAAATCAATTCAAACAAGGGCATACAATCGATCTAACTATCGTTACAGTGCTCAGACTACTAATATATACATGTGAAAAATAATACTAATAATATGGTGGTCTACTAGAAATTTTGATCGGTGGAAGACTCCATGATATCTGCTCCAGCTTCGTCTTCGTAATCATCATCACTACTGTCGGGGTCGGAGCCGGTGTCGTCGATGATGATGTAGTCTTCAGAACGAATGTCACCAGGTTGGTCGTCATCTCCTCCTGGCGCGGGGTCTCCCATGAACACTCCTAGCTTCCTTGTCAGGTCGTCATTCTTCTCCACTAGTATTGTGATTTCCTCCTCGTATCCATCGCGTGTAGACTTGAGTTCCTCTTCTAGCTCCATGTTCCGGGTCATCACCTTCTTCAGGTCTATCATGCTTGCACACAACTGGTTCTCCTGTCGACGAATGTGCTGGTTTAACTCCTGGATGAAAGCTGCAATGGACCTGTCCCACCTGGTGTTTATCATCTCCCATTGCTCATCTCGGCGCCCACATATCTGGTAGATGCTGTCCTTAAGATCCTTGTGATAAACTTCGCCGATGCATCCCATGGCGATGTGGGCTGCCATGCTCTTACCTAGACTCCAGGTGGTGCATCAAAGGAAAACTCTATGGACTCAGTGTCTGGCGTGAATGTCCTTCCTGGAACTTGAACTCGAATCATCCATCGCTCCTCTTCTGGTAAAGTGGCGGTGTAGGTCTCGGTGAAGCTTGGTATTCCGATGTTCAGGTACCTAGTGACTTCCTTCAAGTGTCGTCCAAAGGGTGTATCTTCATCCGGTTGTGCAAAGTTGTTCCTTGAGTCCGCCATCCTATAGAGTAGAAAATGGAGAGGAGTCAGAAATGAGTAGAGAAGAGTGACCTATGGCTCATCTTAGTGGTCGTGTCCTACATTCAGCGTGTGCTCTGATACCATCTTGTAGCGATCCGACCTCAGACGGTCAAATCTCTGTGTATAAGTGTCATCCCTGGATCGGTAATGCTGACACACACAGTACTTGAAGGATTTATAACAGAGTTCAATCACACACTTATTACATCGAATGTCTCAAAAGAGAACTTATTACAATAAATATGGCTTAAGGCCATCTAAATAAGATAACAGCGGAAGGCTTGGAAGATAAAGTGAGTCCATCAACTCCAACGGCATAGCTGAGTGCACGACAACGACCTAGCGCACCTTACTCTTCGTCTGAAAAGTCTGCAACATGATATGTTGCAGCCCGAAACGGGTCAGCACATGGAATATGCTGGCAAGATAACACAGTAGAGCAATGAACAAGTAAATGCTATCACTACATGCATATATGGCTGGTGGAGGCTCTATGGTTATAATGTTTTGCGAAAAGCCAATTTTTCCCTACATCAAAGGAATATATTTTGTTTAACTATCATGGTAGTTGATAAACATTGAGAATGGTAAATCCCCATCTCAATCCCAATTAAAAGTAATTAACAACCCAACAAATTAATTTAGAGTGATGAGATCAACATGATAATCCAAGAACCAGATACTCAAGATGTCCATAACCGGGGACACGGCTAACCATGATTAGTTTGTACACTCTGCAGAGGTTTGCGCACTTTTCCCCACAAGACTCGATCTCCTCCGCTGGATTTCTCGCACTACATGGTGTTTGAGAAATGGATGACCGAGACACAGTCTTTCAGAAGCATTAACTCTTTCTCGATGGACAGTTACACCTACTTTCCCCTACATCTGCTAGCCCACCACTGAAAGAGGTCATGCAACATACTCAACTATGCTAGAGCCCATAATAGCTTGTGGCTGCACATGGAAGTTTCTAGCATGAATAATCTTATGATCCCTTTGAGCCTGGGTGGTGAACCAAAAGGACAGCACTGGTATATCCCCAGGTGCCCGCAACCAATCCACCAGATGTGTGTTTAAGTAGCCACCTTAAGTTAACCATTAATTAACAATCTCACATCTGTCATGGAAAACACTCAAACCCAATCCACGTCTACGAGCATACCATGGCAATATAAGCATAGGGTAGAAATAACTCCCAAGGGTTTGTTAATAAAAGGGCAATAGGTTCTACCTCAACATCTACATCCCAATACCTACATGTTAATCACATCCTAATCATGCAATGTTTGAGGGTTGTAACTAATGCATAATAACTGGGTATTAAAAGAGTATGATCAATGTGTTACTTGCTTTGTTGACGATCCGCAAACCCTAGAGACTCGTAGTAGCACGCTTCGCACTCCGGGAATTCTATCGCAAACAAACAATACATACATAAGCACTCAAGCAAAGATGCACGGGTAAAACTCAAATAAGAAGATCAAATCTGAAAGTTCAACTGAAGAGCTTCGATTTGCAAAAAGAAACAATCGAATTGGAGCTACAGAACTGAAACTACAGTCAAAAGAACTTGGAATTCAAATCTTCTTGAAACCCAACTTTAAATTGTCAAAACCTTGTTCAAGTTGATTGAACAGAAAGAGGGGCTCGAGACGAAGATTTTGGCATTGGTTTCACTGGATTTGGACAAACTGTTTAGAAACGGCGAGGGTTTGAAGATCAAGGGCTAATCTGCGATAAAAATAATCACGGATAGGTCCCTGGCCGAAAATAAACAGAAAAAGAAGAATCTATCGGCTTTGAGCCTGGGTGCGACGACGGCGGCTGCGGCTGCGGCGCTGCTGCTTGCTGCGGGCGGGGCGGGGTGGCGATGTGGGGGTCGAGGGCGGCGGTGCCTCGAGCTTTAAAGGCCCCGGGGGGCGTGGCGTGCGGGAGGGCGTGGCGCCGGCGGCTCGGGGTCGGACTCCCAGAGTCCGTCGCGAGCATGACGACAGGAAGCGGCGGCGGGAGATGGGCTAGCTGGGCTTCGGCCCGGCTCGGTCCGAAACATTTTTTTTAAATAAAATTCCGCCGAAAGAAAATCTTAAATAAATATATGAAAAAATTCTAAAAATGCCAAAAACAATTTAACCATCTAAATAAAATATTTAGAACAAAGCGAACATTTTCTTGGCCTAAAATGCAATTTTAAAAAATGCATATTTTTCTAATTCAAATAAAATAGCAATAAAATCCAAATAAAATTATTTATTTGATTTTAACATTTTTCCTCCAATATTTCATTTATGTTGGAGAAGTCATATTATCTCCTCTTATATATTTTAATATGAAGTATTTTTGGAGAGAAAATAATTAAAACCAAAATGATCCTCTTTTCAATATTCGAGAAAATTCAAATATGAAAAGGAAAAGAAATCCCCAACTATCTCCGTGGGTCCTTGAGTTGCTTAGGATTTTTAGGATCACAACTAAAATGCAAAGTTAACTAAATAGGTTAGGATGGACTCCCACCTCCCCTCCCTCCTCCCCTCCCACCCCACCCTAGGCGACCATGGCACCGGCCGTGATCTATTCTGATTTCTCCACCAAAATCCTTTTCTACTCCGATGGATCCGTTCAGTGATCCACACTCCATCGCTCATCAATTGGATTTTTCATTTGGTCATCATTTTAGAGGTGAGATCTGTAAGTATTTCCAATCTTCGGTAAACCCTATCTCCTCCTCCCATGGCTTCTCCCTCGTGGTCTCATTTGCAAGATTTGCTTTCCAACTGAACCCCCACAATGTGAGTTTGGCACTTTCATCATGCACGGGTGGATCATATGAATCATTTGAGGTATCTCATATCAAGGGCAATGTTTTCAAGTTCAAAGTATGTTCCAAGGCCGTGGGTTTCTTCCTAGTACGTAAGTCATATTTCAACTGTGATATATTCAAATGCTATTTCAGTCTATGGAGTGGTGGAGGCCCAAATTGGATATATGAAGAAAAGAAGTGGTATAAAGAGCAAGAATCTGAATGGACTATTGTCACGCGGCGTCACAAAGGTAAACACACTCATCTTGTACCCACTAATCAAGTCTACCATAGAATTCTTGGCCAACTTTCCCCTTCGCGTTCGAGAGGTGCATCTCATGGTAAAAATCAGCTATCGGGGGCGAATGCAACTCCCATTGGATCTACGTTGCATGGCCAGCCGCCTCGCGTTGATCGTGATCTTTGCACGCCGCCGGTGGATGCAACCACCCACATGCAGAGCGGATCGGCCATTGCATTGACCAGGGTAGGTTTGAATCAGTCGGCCCAGGATGTTTCCACTGGGCCCAACAGGCCGTCGCATATGGACCAGCCCATCAACACGGAAGGTGTATCGACACGGTTGTATTCCACTGGAATTTCCAACTTTATTTCTTGCCAAAAATGCCTTGGTATTGGGCACGCGCGTACTCAATGCACCAATCAAATCAGATGTCGTGTTTGTTACCGATATAATCATATCGCTAGATTCTGTTACAACAAGAAATTCAGAGTTAATGCTTATCGGGTCAAACAAAACCGGAATCCTGCCTTATATAACTGAAGTCCGCTTAGTCTCCTCGGCTTCTCCCCTCTATCTTTCATCCCCTGCTCCGCCTGCCGCCGCTGCAACCACCGAGATGGCCTGCTTCCCTTGCAACCCGCTCCCCCACCTCCCCCCCCGGCACTGAAATCATCCCTCCTGGCCCCCTTCATGCTCGTCGTGGATATGTGGTTCTTGGAGGTGAGCTTCCGATGGTCTGTGATGAGTGGGCAATCGGCACGCTCGTCCCTGAAGTATCTGCTGAGGAATTTCATGGCGCCATTGCTCTGATCACCAACTACTTGGAGGGGCGTGGATGGCGCATCAACTACACCTCTCGTTGTGCTATGGGCACTGCTCTGATTCAGTTTACTACTGCCTGTTCGCGTGATACTGCTGTCAGTCTTAGTCCGTTTCAGATTGGGGATTATGTTCTTAGAATTAGCAGACATGACAGAGGTTTAAACTATCGCAGCATTACATTCACACATGATATTTGGATCTTGCTCATGAACTACCCTCTTGAATGCTGGGATGTGGGGGTCATTAGTCGTACTATTTCTCCTTATGGCCGCTTTCTGATCTGGAACAAAGATCCAAGGGACAAGTCGAGGGTTGTTGTTAAGCTCAGGGTTATAAACGTGGACACTATACCTATTAGCCTAGTTGTGCTGAGAAATCTTGATGATGTTGGCTATAGTGATTCTTGGACCTGTCCAACATATATTCTGTCTCGAGAGCTGATTGGTCAGCAAGGGGGGATGAGGATCCACTACCTCCTGATGGTGGTAATCCTCACCCACTTCCACATGTTCATGGAGGGTTTTGGCATGATGAGGTTTTAGGGAATATCCCTATGGATCAGGTGGTTTTCAACCCTCACAATGAGAATCTTGGTGCATTATATGAAGATGTACATGTTGTTCATAATGATAATGTGAATCATGCTGTTGAACACTTGGCTGCTGCTGCTGATCATAGTGTTGTTGATCATGTGGAGGCACCTGCTAGGGAGGATACACAGGCTCCCATCCAGATACACTCTAGCACACACTATGTTGCCCCTCATGAGACACTTGGGCCTGATTATATCCCAATTAATCCTACGCCCCAGCCCAGCTCACAGAATGCCCCCAGCCCTGTGTTTATCCCTAAGAACTGCAACATTAACTACAATGACATGCCATCATCTAGCAGTGCCCAGCCTGTGCAAACAAGCAACATCTCTGTTGAAGGTGCTACTGAGCATATCAATGTTCTTGAGGAACTTATTGGAAACCTGGTGACTAATGCTCAGGACATCATTCCCAAACTTGGTGGCAGCAAGATTATTAATGCATCTTGCAATGTGGTTGATGTAGTGGGCTCAAATGGTAATAACAAAAGATGCTATCTGCAGATTTAGACCATCGAGAATGAGCCACCTAAGAATACCAGCTCTGTCAGTATTGAGGAGATCACTTGCCAGGAATTTTCTGAAGTTCAGAAACCATCCAACAGGCAGAAAAAGAGGAAAATTATTGATGATTCTTTCTGCAGGAGGAGCAACAGGATTGCTAAGCTCACCAAGGGTTTCAAAGACCAGGCTGCTGCAAATATAGCCAACACTAATGATGTCAGGGTGGATCACAGTACTCAGCAGTGTCCTAAGAAAATGAAGAAAGCTGTTAATGTCAATTTGGGACCTCAGTTTGATGTTGTGATTATAAATAAGCAGGCTCCTCCTCCACCAGAAATCCCTATGAAGACCCTGCAGGCCATTGGCACTGGCCCATGTAAGATGGCACCTCATGAAGTGTCACCTAGTGCCCTGCACTATGATAGTTCTGATGATTAGGAACTGCTACTGTCTTGTGGGCTTTGTTGGCTCCCCAAACTGCCTTCTAGTTATGATTTCTATGCATTTTGCTTGCTCTACTCTGTTATTTGGATGCCTGCATGCATCAGTTATCAATATGGTATGTAATAAGTATGCTATGTGCTACCTCTGTTATTGTGGACTATCTGTCAGACGATCTTGCTGTTATATGAGCCAGAACAATTTGGTTATTACCTATCTGTCTATGCACTTTCTCTCTCTCAGTGGTAACTGTTATAGACATGACACTTACTGCAGCAGTAACATCACCAAACCTTCTGGAAGATCATATTATGCTTTTCATAATATGATCCAATGCATCCATCTATATATTTGCCATGAATAGAAGTTGGAATATCTTAAATTGGAATGTGAGAGGTATTAATTCCACAACTAGATGGAATGATATTAGAAGGAAAATTGATGAAAGTGCATGCTGCATCATGACTTTTCAAGAAACCAAGAGAGAATCATTTGATAATGCATACATCAAGAATTTTTGCCCCAAAAGGTTCAACCAATTCTGTTATTCTCCATCCAATGGTAGCTCTGGAGGTTTGATTACTATTTGGAATGGTAGCACAATGAAGGGCAAAGTAATCTCCCAAAATTACTTTCAGATCATCATTGAGTTTACATCTAATTTGGATAATACTTGTTGCTACCTCACTAATGTTTATGGACCCAACTGCTCTGAAGGTAAAGTGGAATTCACTGACTGGCTTATGAATCTGAATATGCAACAGTCTATGCTATGGATGATACTTGGTGACTTTAGTTTTATAAGAAGCCCTGACAACAGGAATAAACCAGGTGGTGATCCTGCCAGTATGATTACTTTTAACAATATCATTGTCAATTTGGATCTGGTTGAAATCCCCCTCAAAGGAAGATCGTTCACATGGAGGAATAAGCATGATCAGCCACTTTTGGAAAAGTTAGACTGGATATTTACCAGCCCCCACTGGACTACTGCTCATCCATCTACTATGGCTGTACCACTGGCAAAAATCACATCTGACCATGTACCTATCAAAATACAAATTGACAGCAATATCCCCAAAAGCCAGATATTCAGATTTGAAGAATATTGGACTGAATTTAGTGGATTCCTTGATACTGTGGAGAAACGCTGGTTGAATTCCACTCATTTTTCCGACTCTGCAAAAAACTTAAATTCCAAGTTTAAAGCTATTAGAAGAGGTCTGAAAACATGGAGCAAGCAATACTCCCAATTGAACAAAATAATTGACAATTGTTGTTTCTATGTGAAGTTGATTGATGGTCTTGAGGAACAAAGACCACTGTCTAGAGTGGAAAGGAATTTCAGGATTTTGCTCATCAATCATACAAACAAGTTACTGGAGGCAAAGATAATATATTGGAGAATTAGGGCAAACATCAGATGGGCAAACCTAGGTGATGAAAATACTAAATTCTTTCATGCCATTGCTACTTATGTCTTTAGGCACAACTATATCACTTATCTTATGACTATGGATGGACAGCAAGTTTTTGATCATGATCATAAAGTTGCTATAATTTGGGCATCTTTCAAGAATAGGATTGGCACTGAAACAAACTGCACACAAAACTTTGATATATCCCACCTTGCTATGGATGATGATCTACATGATCTTGACAGACCTTTCTCCAATGAAGAAATTGATGATATCATCAATAAAATGCCCAATGACAAATCTCCTAGACCTGATGGTTTCAATGGCCTATTTATGAAGAAATGTTGGCACATCACCAAACAATATTTCTACAAATTCATCAATGATTTCTACAATGAAATTGTATCTCTTGCTCCAGTTAACACTACCTACATAACTCTGATACCTAAGAATGATAATCCTGAAACTCCTGATGATTATAGGCCCATATCACTTGTAAGTATGCCTATCAAAATACTTACCAAACTTCTTGCTAACAGAGCACAGCAGATTATTATATCTAGAGTTAGCAAGAATCAATATGGCTTTATCAAGACAAGGAATATTCAAGACTGCCTTGCATGGAGTTTTGAATACATACATATGTGCCACAAGTCAAAGAAAGAAATCATCATTTTTAAGACTGACTTTGTTAAGGCATTTGATAAGGTAAACTATAAGGCCATCTTATTCATGATGAAGCATCTGGGATTTAGCAGCAAATGGATTAGATGGGTCACATCTATCTTATCTACTGCCGCCACCTCTGTCATCCTAAATGGTGTACTAGGTAAGTGCATACAATGCAAATGTGGTGTCATGCAAGGAAATCCCCTTTCCCCCTTACTGTATGTTATGGTTGGAGAATTATTACAAATCATGGTTAACGAAGCATGGAGGAATGGATTACTATCTTTGCCTATTGAGACCAACTATACTGAATGCTACCCCATCATACAGTATGCTGATGATACCCTAGTTATCCTGCCTGCTGATGAGGCACAAATCAAGAATTTTATTGAGATCCTTGATAATTTTTCCAATTTCACAGGGCTTGTAGTTAACTATAGTAAATCCTCTATGGTACCTATCAATATCTCTGATGATAAAGCTCAGGATCTGGCTAATACCTTTAACTGCAAAAAAGAAGCCATGCCGTTTACATATCTTGGTTTACCAATGGGATCTACAAGGCCTAAAGTTTTTGATTTGATGCCCATGGTATCAAGACTTGATCACAGGCTATCTGGCATTGCTTCCATGATGTCATACTCTGGGAGACTTGTACATCTCAAGTCCATAGTTGCAGCTCTGCCAATTTTTGCTATGTGCTGCATCAGAGTTCCTCTCACCATTCCGGACCACTTTGAAAAGTCTGGTAGAAATTTCCTTTCGTATGGCAATGACATCAATAAAAAAGGAAACTGCCTTGTCAAATGGGATAATGTTTGTTTGCCAAAAAAAGCAGGGGTTCTGGGAGTGCTAGATCTAAGAATACAAAACGGAACTCTGCTTAAAAAATTCCTTTTCAATTTTTTTAACAAGCATGATATTCCCTGGGTTAACCTTATCTGGAACAATTACTATGACAATGGTGAGGTACCTAGTTTCCCTACCAGGGTGGGATCCTTCTGGTGGAGAGACTGTTGTTCTATCTTGAAAGATTTCAAGGATATGACTATTAGCTATGCTGGGAATGGTAACACAATTAAGTTATGGTCAGATAAATGGTGTTCACATATACTTTCACAGTCAATGCCTCAGCTATATTCTTATGCAAAAAATAGTTATATCACCCTTGCAACTGTCAGCAACTTGGAAGAAAATGACTTTTATGACTTGTTTCACCTGCCTATGTCCACAACTGTTGTCCAACAAAGTAACAACCTCAGAGTGATGATCAATAGCAAAGATAACCAGCAAATGCCAGACTCATGGAAATTTCATTGGGGTGGCACAAAGTACTCTAATAAGAGAATATACCTTGAATTCATGGGAAATCCTGGTGATGCTCCTAAACCATATCAATGGATATGGAAGTCTTGTTCTCTCCCCAGGCAGAAATTCTTCTTATGGCTTCTATTGCAAGATAGACTGAACACTAGAGATCTGCTCAACAGGAAGAATTTCTACATAGAGACAAGTAAGTGTGAGTTATGTGATGATGAACCTAATGAACATCTAATGCACCTCTTTTTTAGCTGTGATTTCAGCCAAAATTTCTGGATGAACATTGGCTACCAATGGGACACTGATTATAACCTGATAGAAATGCTCTTGGAGGGTAGGAAACAAGATACTTATGGATGTTTTAAAGAGTGCCCGATTGCTGGTTGCTGGAGTTTATGGAAGCACAGAAATAGCATCATATTCGATCACAAGGTCAAGGATATGGCATATTGTTTAGCCATGTTCAAGAAGCACTTCAGCATGATCATAAAGAAGGCAAAACCTGGTTCGAAGGAGGGCATGCAAAGTTGGCTAGACCATTTGTAGACTTTTTGTTTTATTTCATTCATGCTCCATCATGTACATCCATTTGTAACTGTCCCATTTTATAAATGAAAATGAGAGTTACAGTGGGGGTCTTCCCCACTGTTTTGTTGCTAAAAAAACTAAAATGCAAATAAATATGATATGCATAAGATGACCTATGTATAGCATTCCAAATTGAAAATTTGGGATGTTACATACACCTTCGCAAGGACCGCTTCCCCAACGAACGCAAGTCCAAACTTCTACCACGAGCCGATGGACCCTTCAAGGTGCTTGCACGCTACAACAACAACGCCTACAAGATCGACATTCCATGCGACAAGTACGCCATGAGCGACATCTTCAACGTCAAAGATCTCTCTATGTACCATGGTGATGAGGATTTCGATCCGAGGTCGGATCTTTCCCAAGGGAGGGGAGATGATGCGGAGCATCCCAAGGTCATCACCATGGACCCACCATCGTCTCACCAAGTGCCTAGTGGACCCATGACACGAGCACGTGCAAGAGCTCTCGAAACCGAGGTGACGTCTCTCCTCTCACAATTCCACTTCGATGAACATGAGACATGGCTACTACCTCAATCCGAGACGTTGTGCATACTCAGGTATCAAGGAGTTAGCCATGGAGACGCTAAGGAGCAAGGAGAATCCGAAGAGGAAGATGGACGTGAAGACGGAGAAGAAGAAGGGCAAAGTTAGCAGAAGCCCGGATGATCTAGACCGCCGTTCGGACGATCCGGCCCCAGCCCGGACGATCCAGACCCCGACCCGTATGATCCGGCTAACCAGCCCGAGGACACTCGAAGCTTCACCACGAAGCAGGATCATCCGGACCCAGCCCCGGATCATCCGGCCACACCCAGATGTCCGGACCAGGACCCGGACATCCGGACCTCCCGTGGCACCCACGACACAGCCGGACCATCCGGACGCCGACCCGGATCATTTGGACCCCCGAAGCCCGGATCATCCGGACCAACACCCGGATCATCCGGACAGTGCCTGCGTGCATGATGTTGGGCCGAGGCCCATATGTACCCCTTCGCCCCCCCCCCCCAACTTCTATATATACTACTCCACCACCTCTTTCTAGGGTTAGCATTAGTTTAGCTCATATGTGAGGATAGCTTTGCTCATCCATACGGATCTACTCCTCGAGAGAGACCGCGGCCCCTCTTCGGAGAAGATCCACGTTGGATTCAAGACCTCCTCTTGGGTGGCCCCATCAAGACCTCCTCACGGAGAAGAACCGGTTACCCTATGTATCGTCCTTTGTTGGTTTTGGACCGTGTGATCTCTATGTATACTCGGATCTAGCATATGTGTGACTATATCTTGTTGGTTTGAGAGTTTCTCTTGTGTTTTCCCTCGTTTTACCCTCGTGTTCTTCGTGTTCTTAGCCGGGATCCGCTTCTTTCATGAAAGATCAGCCATTTAGGGTTCCACCCTACATCAGGTGACCTCATAGCATGGCGGAGATCATGGAGGACGAGGCGCCCGTGGAGGTGGCGGTGGCCGTCGACACCGCGCCTATGTGCAGGTTTAGACTGTTATGCACGAGGAGGAGGGGACATCGCACGTAGTTTACGAAGGCAGCAGGCATCCACACTGGACGTGTTCTAGGGCGCTGGCATCTCATGTAGGGATGTAAATGGTATGAATAATTTCCACGCCGAATCCGTTTTTGAGGATATGGTATGCAATTATGTGAATCCGCCGTATATGGATGCGGATACGGATTTCGATCAATCGGATATCCGACGGATATGGTAGCAGATATGGTATCCCTAGTATCCGACCGATGTGGATTATCCGCTATTTTTTGCAGATTATCCGAGGAAAGAAAACCGGATTATATCCGATAAAGTAAGCCCAGACGAGACGACCCGGTCCATATGCCAACTTAAGTTAGTAAATGCTGATTTGCAGTCACCCCTAGGATATACTCTACCATAATCTCGTACGCAATCACCGCTTGTAAAATTGGTAGCACAACGGCGATAGCGCATACATATCCCTTTCTCGGTCTCTCCATCGCTATCTTGCATTGTTGCTTCTCCCCGGCCGCCGGCTCCATCTCTGATCTCTCCGATAGTCCGATGGTTCAACGATGGTCAAAGATGCCCGTGGCCGTGGCCAGTCAGTTGGTGCCAAAAACGGAGGTAAGTGAATTCGTAGATGCACATAGTCCCGCGCAAGGTAAAGCACCGATGATTTATCATCATGTCCGGCTGTCAATGGACGTCGTGAGCTGCTGCACGCCCACACCATGCCAAAATGCATGCCAGCGTCGTAGAGCCTCGACGGGTGTGGCCGGCGCTTCTCAAGGCCATGATCAGCAGCCCGGAAGCGACGATGGTCAACGTCCGCCATCTTGATGGCGGTCTCCATGGATCCGACGTGGGTTTGCGTCGACGCAGTTCGCCATCAGTAATACGCCTATAGAACGTGACCATTAGCACGTACGCACATACTCCTCTAAACTCACTAGTCACCAGGTTGGAAGCAATGAATATAGTAGCTAGCTCTAGAAATCAATCCGATTGCTTGCTTGCTTGGGCCTTGGGTTAGCTTCTTGCACTTACACGTCTTGCTGACTCAATGTATTTATGGTCATACGCTCACAATCTCTCTTGCCTCTGTCTACTTTCTGTGGACTCACACACATGTTGTATTTCAGAAAGATGTATGCTTCAGACTTTCAGAGAAAAATAGAGTAACTGAAAAACAGAGGAGACGGAAAGAGACAGTAGTATTTGGTTCCGG
Source organism: Triticum aestivum (assembly GCF_018294505.1). NCBI lineage: Eukaryota > Viridiplantae > Streptophyta > Magnoliopsida > Poales > Poaceae > Triticum > Triticum aestivum. The sequence continues at coordinate 106,174,720 of NC_057802.1, forward strand.
CCAACACTTGCCCTTTTCTTCTTCAATTTTCAGCCAACCTTTTCTGTAGAACAAAGTCCTGGACATTTATGCAAGATCCACTTGGCAACACAAACCTGACTTAAACACTGAACCGAAACACCCAACTGGTTCAACTTATCCGGACAAAAATTAAGTTTGATAAGTTTGCTCCAACAGCTGATGATTGGGACAAGGCGCTTACTCTTTGTAGATGCTCGAAGAAGTTTGATGATCTCACTACTCTACTATCAGGTAATCAATATCCAACAACAAACTTATTCTATAAAGGCTTTTGTTAGATCAAGGCTTCAATTTCTGGTTGGCGTAAAAGTAGTGATACTACTATTAAAAAGATGGCAGCTTCTATGCAAACTAAATTTGATAAGTACTGGAGGAAGTCAAATCTTGCTCTTGCGGTTGCCTTCTTTCTTGACCCTAGATACAAGAGAAGTGGAATTGAAAATTACATGAGAAAGGTTCATGGGGAACTAATGTATCTGGTAAAGTACAAGAGTTGATTATTGCTGTGAAGCAGATGTACCAAGCATATGCTTCTAAGTATTCACAGAGCACTGATGGACCTAGCTGTACTACCACTTCCCAAGAAGGTGTGACTGATCTTATGGTAGAAGATATAGATGATTATATTCTGTCTCAGCAGGGCACTCATGGGTCTAATGATGGTGACACTGACTTGGATAAGTACATGGCAGAAGTTACAGTAAGGCTTTCAAAGTTTGCTTTTGAGAACTTTGATATCTTATCATGGTGGAAAACACATCAAGATGTATATCATGTGTTATCAATGCTTGCTCGTGATGTTTTGGCCATACAAGTGTCCACTGTTGCCTCGGAAGCAGCTTTCAGTGCCGGTGGTCGTGTTATTTATCCATTACGCAGTCGTCTTGACCCCCATGTGGTAGAAGCATTAATATGTACAAAAGACTGGGTTGCTGCATCTAGGAAAAATGACAATAAAAGAGGGGATAGACTTGGTTCTATTGTGAACGATCTGGAGGTTGTGGAAACACTTATTGCTAATATGAGTCTTGAGGAACAGCTTGACGAAAAGGTAAGGCCCTGCCCTCTCTACTGCTCTTACTAATTTTTCAAGGGACTTGCCTTCATGATCATTAATTCCCTATACATCATCTAATGCTAATATATTTCCTGGACTTTGTAGTCACAAGCAGAAGCTGGCAGTGATGATGACAATTTCCATTATACCATGAGTACTTCAACTTTAGGGGAGAGGCTAGCTATGCAGGCATGTCTGATTGCCTCTTAAACATTACAGCTATTTTTTAAGTAATAACAATATTTTCCTTAAATTTCATGCTGCTGATACATAGGATAATCAAGGAACGGATCTTGAATAAGAGGCTGATAAACCATATCAGGAGCAAGAAGTTTAGGTATGCAGTTATACCAGCAATTCTCTGATGTATGTTAGTATATATTACCAGCATGTATCCTCTTTGCACATATGTGTAGGGTCCGTTTACATCCCTACGTGTGCGATGCCCCCCTCCACAATAATCCACCTCGGTCATATCCTTGCAGTGCTTAGGCGAAGCCCTGCGCCGGTAGCTTCATCATCACCGTCATCACGCCGTCGTGCTGACGAAGCTCTCCCTCGACACTCAGCTGGATCAAGAGTTCGTGGGACGTCCCCGAGCTGAACGTGTGCAGATCACGGAGGTGCCGTACTTTCGGTACTACGATCGGCCGTATCGTGAAGACGAACGACTACATCAACCGCGTTGTCATAACGCTTCCGCTTTCGGTCTACGAGGGT